>NC_066240.1:3841241-4157098 GCF_024542735.1 Bombus huntii | reverse complement strand
CGTATTACGTTATTTGGTATAACGTTATAACGTATTACGTTATATGGTATAACGTTATAACGTATTACGTTATATGGTATAACGTTATTACGTATTACGTTATATGGTATAACGTTATAGCGTATTACGTTATATGGTATAACGTTATAACGTATTACGTTATATGGAATAACGTCATATGGTATAACGTTATAACGTATTACGTTATTTGGTATAACGTTATAACGTATTACGTTATATGGTATAACGTTATAACGTATTACGTTATATGGTATAACGTTATTACGTATTACGTTATATGGTATAACGTTATAGCGTATTACGTTATATGGTATAACGTTATAACGTATTACGTTATATGGAATAACGTCATATGGTATAACGTTATAACGTATTACGTTATATGATATAACGTCATATCATATAACGTTATAACGTAATACGTCATATGGTATAACGTTATAACGTATTACGTTATTTGGTATAACGTTATAACGTATTACGTTATATGGTATAACGTTATAACGTATTACGTTATATGACATAACGTTATAACGTATTACGTTATATGGTATTACGTCATATGGTATAACGTTATATGGTATTACGTCATATGGTATAACGTTATAACGTATTACGTTATGTGACATAACTTTATAACGTTTTACGTTATATGGTATTACGTCATATGGTATAACGTTATAACGTATTACGTTATATGGTATAACGTTATTACGTATTACGTTATATGTTATAACGTTATAACGTATTACGTTATATGGTATGACGTTATAACGTATTACGTTATATGGTATAACGTTATAACGTATTACGTTATATGACATAACGTTATAACGTATTACGTTATATGGTATTACGTCATATGGTATAACGTTATAACGTATTACGTTATTTGGTATAACGTTATAACGTATTACGTTATATGGTATAACGTTATAACGTATTACGTTGTATGGTATAACGTTATAACGTATTACGTTATATGGTATAACGTTATTACGTATTACGTTATATGGTATAACGTTATTACGTATTACGTTATATGGTATAACGTTATAACGTATTACGTTAAATGGTATAACGTTATTACGTATTACGTTATATGGAATAACGTCATATGGTATAACGTTATAACGTATTACGTTATATGATATAACGTCATATCATATAACGTTATAACGTAATACGTCATATGGTATATCGTTATAACATATCATGTTATATGGTATAACGTTATAACGTATTACGTTATATGGTATAACGTTATAACGTATTACGTTATATGACATAACGTTATAACGTATTACGTTATATGGTATTACGTCATATGGTATAACGATATAACGTATTACGTTATTTGGTATAACGTTATAACGTATTACGTTATATGGTATTACGTCATATGGTATAACGTTATAACGTATTACGTTATATGGTATTACGTCATATGGTATAACGTTATAACGTATTACGTTATATGACATAACGTTATAACGTATTACGTTATAAGGTATTACGTCATATGGTATAACGTCATAACGTATTACGTTATATGGTATGACGTTATTACGTATTACGTTATATGTTATAACGTTATAACGTATTACGTTATATGGTATGACGTTATAACGTATTACGTTATATGGTATAACGTTATAACGTATTACGTTACATTACATAACGTTATAACGTATTACGTTATATGGTATAACGTTATAACGTATTACGTTACATTACATAACGTTATAACGTATTACGTTATATGGTATTACGTCATATGGTATAACGTTATAACGTATTACGTTATTTGGTATAACGTTATAACGTATTACGTTATATGGTATTACGTCATATGGTATAACGTTATAACGTATTACGTTATATGGTATTACGTCATATGGTATAACGTTATAACGTATTACGTTATATGACATAACGTTATAACGTATTACGTTATAAGGTATTACGTCATATGGTATATCGTTATAACATATCATGTTATATGGTATAACGTTATAACGTATTACGTTATATGGTATAACGTTATAACGTATTACGTTATATGACATAACGTTATAACGTATTACGTTATATGGTATTACGTCATATGGTATAACGTTATAACGTATTACGTTATTTGGTATAACGTTATAACGTATTACGTTATATGGTATTACGTCATATGGTATAACGTTATAACGTATTACGTTATATGGTATTACGTCATATGGTATAACGTTATAACGTATTACGTTATATGACATAACGTTATAACGTATTACGTTATAAGGTATTACGTCATATGGTATAACGTTATAACGTATTACGTTATATGGTAAAACGTTATTACGTATTACGTTATACGTTATAACGTTATAACGTATTACGTTATATCGTATGACGTTATAACGTATTACGTTATATGGTATAACGTTATTACGTATTACGTTATATGGTATAACGTTATAACGTATTACGTTATATGGTATAACGTTATTACGTATTACGTTATATGGTATAACGTTATAGCGTATTACGTTATATGGTATAACGTTATAACGTATTACGTTATATGGAATAACGTCATATGGTATAACGTTATAACGTATTACGTTATATGATATAACGTCATATCATATAACGTTATAACGTAATACGTCATATGGTATATCGTTATAACATATCATGTTATATGGTAATAACGTTATAACGTATTACGTTATATGGTATAACGTTATAACGTATTACGTTATATGACATAACGTTATAACGTATTACGTTATATGACATAACGTTATAACGTATTACGTTATATGGTATTACGTCATATGGCATAACGTTAAAACGTATTACTTTATTTGGTATAACGTTATAACGTATTACGTTATATGGTATTACGTCATATGGTATAACGTTATAACGTATTACGTTATATGGTATAACGTTATTACGTATTACGTTATATGGCATAACGTTATAACGTATTACGTTATATGGTATAACGTTATAACGTATTACGTTATATGACATAACGTTATAACGTATTACGTTATATGGTATTACGTCATATTTTATAACGTTAAAACGTATTACTTTATTTGGTATAACGTTATAACGTATTACGTTATATGGTATTACGTCATATGGTATAACGTTATAACGTATTATGTTATATGGTATTACGTCATATGTTATAACGTTATAACGTATTACGTTATATGACATAACGTTATAACGTATTACGTTATATGGTGTTACGTCATATGGTATAACGTTATAACGTATTACGTTATATGGTATAACGTTATTACGTATTACGTTATATGTTATAACGTTAAAACGTATTACGTTATATGATATAACGTCATACGGTATAACGTCATAACGTATTAAGTTATATGGTATAACGTTATAACGTATTACGTTATATGGTATAACGTTATGACGTATTACGTTATATGGTATAACGTTATAACGTATTACGTTATATGGTATTACGTCATATGGTATAACGTTATAACGTATTACGTTATTTGGTATAACGTTATAACGTATTACGTTATATGGTATAACGTTATAACGTATTACGTTATATGGTATTATGTCATATGGTATATCTTTATAACGTATTACGTTATATGACATAACGTTATAACGTATTACGTTATATGGTATTACGTCATATGGTATTACGTTATAACGTATTACGTTATATGGTATAACGTTATTACGTATTACGTTATATGTTATAACGTTATAACTTATTACGTTATATGGTATGACGTTATAACGTATTACGTTATATGGTATAACGTTATTACGTATTACGTTATATGGTATAACGTTATAACGTAATACGTCATATGGTATATCGTTATAACATATCATGTTATATGGTAATAACGTTATAACGTATTACGTTATATGGTATAACGTTATAACGTATTACGTTATATGACATAACGTTATAACGTATTACGTTATATGACATAACGTTATAACGTATTACGTTATATGGTATTACGTCATATGGCATAACGTTAAAACGTATTACTTTATTTGGTATAACGTTATAACGTATTACGTTATATGGTATTACGTCATATGGTATAACGTTATAACGTATTACGTTATATGGTATAACGTTATTACGTATTACGTTATATGGTATAACATTATAACGTATTACGTTATATGGTATAACGTTATAACGTATTACGTTATATGACATAACGTTATAACGTATTACGTTATATGGTATTACGTCATATGGTATAACGTTAAAACGTATTACTTTATTTGGTATAACGTTATAACGTATTACGTTATATGGTATTACGTCATATGGTATAACGTTATAACGTATTATGTTATATGGTATTACGTCATATGGTATAACGTTATAACGTATTACGTTATATGACATAACGTTATAACGTATTACGTTATATGGTGTTACGTCATATGGTATAACGTTATAACGTATTACGTTATATGGTATAACGTTATTACGTATTACGTTATATGTTATAACGTTAAAACGTATTACGTTATATGATATAACGTCATACGGTATAACGTCATAACGTATTAAGTTATATGGTATAACGTTATAACGTATTACGTTATATGGTATAACGTTATGACGTATTACGTTATATGGTATAACGTTATAACGTATTACATTATATGGTATTACGTCATATGGTATAACGTTATAACGTATTACGTTATTTGGTATAACGTTATAACGTATTACGTTATATGGTATAACGTTATAACGTATTACGTTATATGGTATTATGTCATATGGTATATCTTTATAACGTATTACGTTATATGACATAACGTTATAACGTATTACGTTATATGGTATTACGTCATATGGTATTACGTTATAACGTATTACGTTATATGGTATAACGTTATTACGTATTACGTTATATGTTATAACGTTATAACTTATTACGTTATATGGTATGACGTTATAACGTATTACGTTATATGGTATAACGTTATTACGTATTACGTTATATGGTATAACGTTATAACGTAATACGTCATATGGTATATCGTTATAACATATCATGTTATATGGTAATAACGTTATAACGTATTACGTTATATGGTATAACGTTATAACGTATTACGTTATATGACATAACGTTATAACGTATTACGTTATATGACATAACGTTATAACGTATTACGTTATATGGTATTACGTCATATGGCATAACGTTAAAACGTATTACTTTATTTGGTATAACGTTATAACGTATTACGTTATATGGTATTACGTCATATGGTATAACGTTATAACGTATTACGTTATATGGTATAACGTTATTACGTATTACGTTATATGGTATAACGTTATAACGTATTACGTTATATGGTATAACGTTATAACGTATTACGTTATATGACATAACGTTATAACGTATTACGTTATATGGTATTACGTCATATGGTATAACGTTAAAACGTATTACTTTATTTGGTATAACGTTATAACGTATTACGTTATATGGTATTACGTCATATGGTATAACGTTATAACGTATTATGTTATATGGTATTACGTCATATGGTATAACGTTATAACGTATTACGTTATATGACATAACGTTATAACGTATTACGTTATATGGTGTTACGTCATATGGTATAACGTTATAACGTATTACGTTATATGGTATAACGTTATTACGTATTACGTTATATGTTATAACGTTAAAACGTATTACGTTATATGATATAACGTCAAACGGTATAACGTCATAACGTATTAAGTTATATGGTATAACGTTATAACGTATTACGTTATATGGTATAACGTTATGACGTATTACGTTATATGGTATAACGTTATAACGTATTACGTTATATGGTATTACGTCATATGGTATAACGTTATAACGTATTACGTTATTTGGTATAACGTTATAACGTATTACGTTATATGGTATAACGTTATAACGTATTACGTTATATGGTATTATGTCATATGGTATATCTTTATAACGTATTACGTTATATGACATAACGTTATAACGTATTACGTTATATGGTATTACGTCATATGGTATTACGTTATAACGTATTACGTTATATGGTATAACGTTATTACGTATTACGTTATATGTTATAACGTTATAACTTATTACGTTATATGGTATGACGTTATAACGTATTACGTTATATGGCATAACGTTATTACGTATTACGTTATATGGTATAACGTTATAACGTATTACGTTATATGGTATAACGCTATAACGTATTACGTTATATGATATAATGTCATACGGTATAACTTCATAACGTATTAAGTTATATGGTATAACGTTATAACGTATTACGTTATATGGTATAACGTTATGACGTATTACGTTATATGGTATAACGTTATAACGTATTACGTTATATGGTATTACGTCATATGGTATAACGTTATAACGTATTACGTTATTTGGTATAACGTTATAACGTATTACGTTATATGGTATAACGTTATAACGTATTACGTTATATGACATAACGTCATATGGTATAACCTTATAACGTATTACGTTATATGGTATAACGTTATAACCTATTACGTTATATGGTATTACGTCATATGGTATAAGGTTATTACGTGTTACGTTATATGTTATAACGTTATAAGTTATTACGTTATATGGTATGACGTTATAACGTATTACGTTATATGGTATTACGTCATATGGTATAACGTTATAACGTATTACGTTATATGACATAACGTCATATGGTATAACCTTATAACGTATTACGTTATATGGTATAACGTTATAACGTATTACGTTATATGGTATTACGTCATATGAATAACGTTATAACGTATTACGTTATTTGGTATAACGTTATAACGTATTACGTTATATGGTATAACGTTATAACGTATTACGTTATATGGTATAACGTTATAACGTATTACGTTATATGTTATAACGTTATAACGTATTACGTTATATGACATAACGTTATAACGTATTACGTTATATGCTATTACGTCATATGGTATAACGTTATAACGTATTACGTTATTTGGTATAACGTTATAACGTATTACGTTATATGGTATGACGTTATAACGTATTATGTTATATGGTATAACGTTATTACGTATTACGTTATATGGTATAACGTTATAACGTATTACGTTATATGGTATAACGTTATAACGTATTACGTTATATGACATAACGTTATAACGTATTACGTTATATGCTATTACGTCATATGGTATAACGTTATAACGTATTACGTTATTTGGTATAACGTTATAACGTATTACGTTATATGGTATGACGTTATAACGTATTACGTTATATGGTATAACGTTATTACGTATTACGTTATATGGTATAACGTTATAACGTATTACGTTATATGGTATAACGTTATAACGTATTACGTTATATGGAATAACGTCATATGGTATAACGTTATAACGTATTTCGTTATATGATATAACGTCATATCATATAACGTTATAACGTAATACGTCATATGGTATATCGTTATAACATATCATGTTATATGGTATAACGTTATAACGTATTACGTTATATGGTATAACGTTATAACGTATTACGTTATATGGTATAACGCTATAACGTATTACGTTATATGATATAACGTCATACGGTATAACGTCATAACGTATTAAGTTATATGGTATAACGTTATAACGTATTACGTTATATGGTATAACGTTATAACGTATTACGTTATATGGAATAACGTCATATGGTATAACGTTATAACGTATTTCGTTATATGATATAACGTCATATCATATAACGTTATAACGTAATACGTCATATGGTATATCGTTATAACATATCATGTTATATGGTATAACGCTATAACGTATCACGTTATATGATATAACGTCATATGGTATAACGTTATCACGTATTACGTTATATGGTATAACGTTATAACGTATTACGTTATATGGTATGACGTTATTACGTATTACGTTATATGTTATAACGTTATAACGTATTACGTTATATGGTATGACGTTATAACGTATTACGTTATATGGTATAACGTTATAACGTATTACGTTACATTACATAACGTTATAACGTATTACGTTATATGGTATAACGTTATAACGTATTACGTTACATTACATAACGTTATAACGTATTACGTTATATGGTATTACGTCATATGGTATAACGTTATAACGTATTACGTTATTTGGTATAACGTTATAACGTATTACGTTATATGGTATTACGTCATATGGTATAACGTTATAACGTATTACGTTATATGGTATTACGTCATATGGTATAACGTTATAACGTATTACGTTATATGACATAACGTTATAACGTATTACGTTATAAGGTATTACGTCATATGGTATATCGTTATAACATATCATGTTATATGGTATAACGTTATAACGTATTACGTTATATGGTATAACGTTATAACGTATTACGTTATATGACATAACGTTATAACGTATTACGTTATATGGTATTACGTCATATGGTATAACGTTATAACGTATTACGTTATTTGGTATAACGTTATAACGTATTACGTTATATGGTATTACGTCATATGGTATAACGTTATAACGTATTACGTTATATGGTATTACGTCATATGGTATAACGTTATAACGTATTACGTTATATGACATAACGTTATAACGTATTACGTTATAAGGTATTACGTCATATGGTATAACGTTATAACGTATTACGTTATATGGTATAACGTTATTACGTATTACGTTATACGTTATAACGTTATAACGTATTACGTTATATCGTATGACGTTATAACGTATTACGTTATATGGTATAACGTTATTACGTATTACGTTATATGGTATAACGTTATAACGTATTACGTTATATGGTATAACGTTATTACGTATTACGTTATATGGTATAACGTTATAGCGTATTACGTTATATGGTATAACGTTATAACGTATTACGTTATATGGAATAACGTCATATGGTATAACGTTATAACGTATTACGTTATATGATATAACGTCATATCATATAACGTTATAACGTAATACGTCATATGGTATATCGTTATAACATATCATGTTATATGGTAATAACGTTATAACGTATTACGTTATATGGTATAACGTTATAACGTATTACGTTATATGACATAACGTTATAACGTATTACGTTATATGACATAACGTTATAACGTATTACGTTATATGGTATTACGTCATATGGCATAACGTTAAAACGTATTACTTTATTTGGTATAACGTTATAACGTATTACGTTATATGGTATTACGTCATATGGTATAACGTTATAACGTATTACGTTATATGGTATAACGTTATTACGTATTACGTTATATGGCATAACGTTATAACGTATTACGTTATATGGTATAACGTTATAACGTATTACGTTATATGACATAACGTTATAACGTATTACGTTATATGGTATTACGTCATATTTTATAACGTTAAAACGTATTACTTTATTTGGTATAACGTTATAACGTATTACGTTATATGGTATTACGTCATATGGTATAACGTTATAACGTATTATGTTATATGGTATTACGTCATATGTTATAACGTTATAACGTATTACGTTATATGACATAACGTTATAACGTATTACGTTATATGGTGTTACGTCATATGGTATAACGTTATAACGTATTACGTTATATGGTATAACGTTATTACGTATTACGTTATATGTTATAACGTTAAAACGTATTACGTTATATGATATAACGTCATACGGTATAACGTCATAACGTATTAAGTTATATGGTATAACGTTATAACGTATTACGTTATATGGTATAACGTTATGACGTATTACGTTATATGGTATAACGTTATAACGTATTACGTTATATGGTATTACGTCATATGGTATAACGTTATAACGTATTACGTTATTTGGTATAACGTTATAACGTATTACGTTATATGGTATAACGTTATAACGTATTACGTTATATGGTATTATGTCATATGGTATATCTTTATAACGTATTACGTTATATGACATAACGTTATAACGTATTACGTTATATGGTATTACGTCATATGGTATTACGTTATAACGTATTACGTTATATGGTATAACGTTATTACGTATTACGTTATATGTTATAACGTTATAACTTATTACGTTATATGGTATGACGTTATAACGTATTACGTTATATGGTATAACGTTATTACGTATTACGTTATATGGTATAACGTTATAACGTAATACGTCATATGGTATATCGTTATAACATATCATGTTATATGGTAATAACGTTATAACGTATTACGTTATATGGTATAACGTTATAACGTATTACGTTATATGACATAACGTTATAACGTATTACGTTATATGACATAACGTTATAACGTATTACGTTATATGGTATTACGTCATATGGCATAACGTTAAAACGTATTACTTTATTTGGTATAACGTTATAACGTATTACGTTATATGGTATTACGTCATATGGTATAACGTTATAACGTATTACGTTATATGGTATAACGTTATTACGTATTACGTTATATGGTATAACATTATAACGTATTACGTTATATGGTATAACGTTATAACGTATTACGTTATATGACATAACGTTATAACGTATTACGTTATATGGTATTACGTCATATGGTATAACGTTAAAACGTATTACTTTATTTGGTATAACGTTATAACGTATTACGTTATATGGTATTACGTCATATGGTATAACGTTATAACGTATTATGTTATATGGTATTACGTCATATGGTATAACGTTATAACGTATTACGTTATATGACATAACGTTATAACGTATTACGTTATATGGTGTTACGTCATATGGTATAACGTTATAACGTATTACGTTATATGGTATAACGTTATTACGTATTACGTTATATGTTATAACGTTAAAACGTATTACGTTATATGATATAACGTCATACGGTATAACGTCATAACGTATTAAGTTATATGGTATAACGTTATAACGTATTACGTTATATGGTATAACGTTATGACGTATTACGTTATATGGTATAACGTTATAACGTATTACGTTATATGGTATTACGTCATATGGTATAACGTTATAACGTATTACGTTATTTGGTATAACGTTATAACGTATTACGTTATATGGTATAACGTTATAACGTATTACGTTATATGGTATTATGTCATATGGTATATCTTTATAACGTATTACGTTATATGACATAACGTTATAACGTATTACGTTATATGGTATTACGTCATATGGTATTACGTTATAACGTATTACGTTATATGGTATAACGTTATTACGTATTACGTTATATGTTATAACGTTATAACTTATTACGTTATATGGTATGACGTTATAACGTATTACGTTATATGGTATAACGTTATTACGTATTACGTTATATGGTATAACGTTATAACGTAATACGTCATATGGTATATCGTTATAACATATCATGTTATATGGTAATAACGTTATAACGTATTACGTTATATGGTATAACGTTATAACGTATTACGTTATATGACATAACGTTATAACGTATTACGTTATATGACATAACGTTATAACGTATTACGTTATATGGTATTACGTCATATGGCATAACGTTAAAACGTATTACTTTATTTGGTATAACGTTATAACGTATTACGTTATATGGTATTACGTCATATGGTATAACGTTATAACGTATTACGTTATATGGTATAACGTTATTACGTATTACGTTATATGGTATAACGTTATAACGTATTACGTTATATGGTATAACGTTATAACGTATTACGTTATATGACATAACGTTATAACGTATTACGTTATATGGTATTACGTCATATGGTATAACGTTAAAACGTATTACTTTATTTGGTATAACGTTATAACGTATTACGTTATATGGTATTACGTCATATGGTATAACGTTATAACGTATTATGTTATATGGTATTACGTCATATGGTATAACGTTATAACGTATTACGTTATATGACATAACGTTATAACGTATTACGTTATATGGTGTTACGTCATATGGTATAACGTTATAACGTATTACGTTATATGGTATAACGTTATTACGTATTACGTTATATGTTATAACGTTAAAACGTATTACGTTATATGATATAACGTCAAACGGTATAACGTCATAACGTATTAAGTTATATGGTATAACGTTATAACGTATTACGTTATATGGTATAACGTTATGACGTATTACGTTATATGGTATAACGTTATAACGTATTACGTTATATGGTATTACGTCATATGGTATAACGTTATAACGTATTACGTTATTTGGTATAACGTTATAACGTATTACGTTATATGGTATAACGTTATAACGTATTACGTTATATGGTATTATGTCATATGGTATATCTTTATAACGTATTACGTTATATGACATAACGTTATAACGTATTACGTTATATGGTATTACGTCATATGGTATTACGTTATAACGTATTACGTTATATGGTATAACGTTATTACGTATTACGTTATATGTTATAACGTTATAACTTATTACGTTATATGGTATGACGTTATAACGTATTACGTTATATGGCATAACGTTATTACGTATTACGTTATATGGTATAAAGTTATAACGTATTACGTTATATGGTATAACGCTATAACGTATTACGTTATATGATATAATGTCATACGGTATAACTTCATAACGTATTAAGTTATATGGTATAACGTTATAACGTATTACGTTATATGGTATAACGTTATGACGTATTACGTTATATGGTATAACGTTATAACGTATTACGTTATATGGTATTACGTCATATGGTATAACGTTATAACGTATTACGTTATTTGGTATAACGTTATAACGTATTACGTTATATGGTATAACGTTATAACGTATTACGTTATATGACATAACGTCATATGGTATAACCTTATAACGTATTACGTTATATGGTATAACGTTATAACCTATTACGTTATATGGTATTACGTCATATGGTATAAGGTTATTACGTGTTACGTTATATGTTATAACGTTATAAGTTATTACGTTATATGGTATGACGTTATAACGTATTACGTTATATGGTATTACGTCATATGGTATAACGTTATAACGTATTACGTTATATGACATAACGTCATATGGTATAACCTTATAACGTATTACGTTATATGGTATAACGTTATAACGTATTACGTTATATGGTATTACGTCATATGAATAACGTTATAACGTATTACGTTATTTGGTATAACGTTATAACGTATTACGTTATATGGTATAACGTTATAACGTATTACGTTATATGGTATAACGTTATAACGTATTACGTTATATGTTATAACGTTATAACGTATTACGTTATATGACATAACGTTATAACGTATTACGTTATATGCTATTACGTCATATGGTATAACGTTATAACGTATTACGTTATTTGGTATAACGTTATAACGTATTACGTTATATGGTATGACGTTATAACGTATTATGTTATATGGTATAACGTTATTACGTATTACGTTATATGGTATAACGTTATAACGTATTACGTTATATGGTATAACGTTATAACGTATTACGTTATATGACATAACGTTATAACGTATTACGTTATATGCTATTACGTCATATGGTATAACGTTATAACGTATTACGTTATTTGGTATAACGTTATAACGTATTACGTTATATGGTATGACGTTATAACGTATTACGTTATATGGTATAACGTTATTACGTATTACGTTATATGGTATAACGTTATAACGTATTACGTTATATGGTATAACGTTATAACGTATTACGTTATATGGAATAACGTCATATGGTATAACGTTATAACGTATTTCGTTATATGATATAACGTCATATCATATAACGTTATAACGTAATACGTCATATGGTATATCGTTATAACATATCATGTTATATGGTATAACGTTATAACGTATTACGTTATATGGTATAACGTTATAACGTATTACGTTATATGGTATAACGCTATAACGTATTACGTTATATGACATAACGTTATAACGTATTACGTTATATGGTATTACGTCATATGGCATAACGTTAAAACGTATTACTTTATTTGGTATAACGTTATAACGTATTACGTTATATGGTATTACGTCATATGGTATAACGTTATAACGTATTACGTTATATGGTATAACGTTATTACGTATTACGTTATATGGTATAACGTTATTACGTATTACGTTATATGGTATAACGTTATAACGTATTACGTTATATGGTATAACGTTATAACGTATTACGTTATATGGTATAACGTTATGACGTATTACGTTATATGGTATAACGTTATAACGTATTACGTTATATGGTATTACGTCATATGGTATAACGTTATAACGTATTACGTTATTTGGTATAACGTTATAACGTATTACGTTATATGGTATAACGTTATAACGTATTACGTTATATGGTATTATGTCATATGGTATATCTTTATAACGTATTACGTTATATGACATAACGTTATAACGTATTACGTTATATGGTATTACGTCATATGGTATTACGTTATAACGTATTACGTTATATGGTATAACGTTATTACGTATTACGTTATATGTTATAACGTTATAACTTATTACGTTATATGGTATGACGTTATAACGTATTACGTTATATGGTATAACGTTATTACGTATTACGTTATATGGTATAACGTTATAACGTATTACGTTATATGGTATAACGTTATAACGTATTACGTTATATGACATAACGTTATAACGTATTACGTTATATGCTATTACGTCATATGGTATAACGTTATAACGTATTACGTTATTTGGTATAACGTTATAACGTATTACGTTATATGGTATGACGTTATAACGTATTACGTTATATGGTATAACGTTATTACGTATTACGTTATATGGTATAACGTTATTACGTATTACGTTATATGGTATAACGTTATAACGTATTACGTTATATGGTATAACGTTATAACGTATTACGTTATATGGAATAACGTCATATGGTATAACGTTATAACGTATTTCGTTATATGATATAACGTCATATCATATAACGTTATAACGTAATACGTCATATGGTATATCGTTATAACATATCATGTTATATGGTATAACGTTATAACGTATTACGTTATATGGTATAACGTTATAACGTATTACGTTATATGGTATAACGCTATAACGTATTACGTTATATGATATAACGTCATACGGTATAACGTCATAACGTATTAAGTTATATGGTATAACGTTATAACGTATTACGTTATATGGTATAACGTTATAACGTATTACGTTATATGGTATAACGTTATAACGTATTACGTTATATGGTATAACGCTATAACGTATCACGTTATATGATATAACGTCATATGGTATAACGTTATCACGTATTACGTTATATGGTATAACGTTATAACGTATTACGTTATATGGTATAACGCTATAACGTATTCCGTTATATGGTATAACGTTATACCGTATTACGTTATATGGTATTACGTCATATGGTATAACGTTATAACGTATTACGTTATTTGGTATGACGTTATAACGTATTACGTTATATGGTATAACGTTATAACGTATTACGTTATATGGTATAACGTTATAACGTATTACGTTATATGTTATAACGTTATAACGTATTACGTTATATGACATAACGTTATAACGTATTACGTTATATGGTATTACGTCATATGGTATAACGTTATAACGTATTACGTTATTTGGTATAACGTTATAACGTATTACGTTATATGGTATAACGTTATAACGTATTACGTTATATGGTATTACGTCATATGGTATAACGTCATATCATATAACGTTATAACGTAATACGTCATATGGTATATCGTTATAACATATCATGTTATATGGTATAACGTTATAACGTATTACGTTATATGGAATAACGTCATATGGTATAACGTTATAACGTATTACGTTATATGATATAACGTTATAACGTATTACGTTATATGGTATAACGTTATTACGTATTACGTTATATGTTATAACGTTATAACGTATTACGTTATATGGTATTACGTCATATGGTATAACGTTATAACGTATTACGTTATATGGTATAACGTTATTACGTATTACGTTATATGTTATAACGTTATAACGTATTACGTTATATGATATAACGTCATACGGTATAACGTCATAACGTATTAAGTTATATGGTATAACGTTATAACGTATTACGTTATATGGTATAACGTTATGACGTATTACGTTATATGGTATAACGTTATAACGTATTACGTTATATGGTATTACGTCATATGGTATAACGTTATAACGTATTACGTTATTTGGTATAACGTTATAACGTATTACGTTATATGGTATTACGTCATATGCTGTAACGTTATAACGTATTACGTTATATGGTATTACGTCATATGGTATAACGTTATAACGTATTACGTTATATGGTATTACGTCATATGGTATAACTTTATAACGTATTACGTTATATGACATAACGTTATAACGTATTACGTTATATGGTATTACGTCATATGGTATTACGTTATAACGTATTACGTTATATGGTATAACGTTATTACGTATTACGTTATATGTTATAACGTTATATCGTATTACGTAATATGGTATGACGTTATAACGTATTACGTTATATGGTATAACGTTATTACGTATTACGTTATATGGTATAACGTTATAACGTATTACGTTATATGGTATAACGCTGTAACGTATTACGTTATATGATATAACGTCATACGGTATAACGACATAACGTATTAAGTTATATGGTATAACGTTATAACGTATTACGTTATATGGTATAACGTTATGACGTATTACGTTATATGGTATAACGTTATAACGTATTACGTTATATGGTATTACGTCATATGGTATAACGTTATAACGTATTACGTTATTTGGTATAACGTTATAACGTATTACGTTATATGGTATAACGTTATAACGTATTACGTTATATGACATAACGTCATATGGTATAACCTTATAACGTATTACGTTATATGGTATAACGTTATAACCTATTACGTTATATGGTATTACGTCATATGGTATAAGGTTATTACGTGTTACGTTATATGTTATAACGTTATAACGTATTACGTTATATGGTATGACGTTATAACGTATTACGTTATATGGTATTACGTCATATGGTATAACGTTATAACGTATTACGTTATTTGGTATAACGTTATAACGTATTACGTTATATGGTATAACGTTATAACGTATTACGTTATATGGTATAACGTTATAACGTATTACGTTATATGGAATAACGTCATATGGTATAACGTTATAACGTATTACGTTATATGATATAACGTCATATCATATAACGTTATAACGTAATACGTCATATGGTATATCGTTATAACATATCATGTTATACGGTATAACGTTATAACGTATTACGTTACATGGTATAACGTTATAACGTATTACGTTATATGGTATAACGTTATAACGTATTACGTTATATGGTATAACGTTATAACGTATTACGTTATATGGTATTACGTCATATGGTATAACTTTATAACGTATTACGTTATATGACATAACGTTATAACGTATTACGTTATATGGTATTACGTCATATGGTATTACGTTATAACGTATTACGTTATATGGTATAACGTTATTACGTATTACGTTATATGTTATAACGTTATATCGTATTACGTAATATGGTATGACGTTATAACGTATTACGTTATATGGTATAACGTTATTACGTATTACGTTATATGGTATAACGTTATAACGTATTACGTTATATGGTATAACGCTGTAACGTATTACGTTATATGATATAACGTCATACGGTATAACGACATAACGTATTAAGTTATATGGTATAACGTTATAACGTATTACGTTATATGGTATAACGTTATGACGTATTACGTTATATGGTATAACGTTATAACGTATTACGTTATATGGTATTACGTCATATGGTATAACGTTATAACGTATTACGTTATTTGGTATAACGTTATAACGTATTACGTTATATGGTATAACGTTATAACGTATTACGTTATATGACATAACGTCATATGGTATAACCTTATAACGTATTACGTTATATGGTATAACGTTATAACCTATTACGTTATATGGTATTACGTCATATGGTATAAGGTTATTACGTGTTACGTTATATGTTATAACGTTATAACGTATTACGTTATATGGTATGACGTTATAACGTATTACGTTATATGGTATTACGTCATATGGTATAACGTTATAACGTATTACGTTATTTGGTATAACGTTATAACGTATTACGTTATATGGTATAACGTTATAACGTATTACGTTATATGGTATAACGTTATAACGTATTACGTTATATGGAATAACGTCATATGGTATAACGTTATAACGTATTACGTTATATGATATAACGTCATATCATATAACGTTATAACGTAATACGTCATATGGTATATCGTTATAACATATCATGTTATACGGTATAACGTTATAACGTATTACGTTACATGGTATAACGTTATAACGTATTACGTTATATGGTATAACGTTATAACGTATTACGTTATATGGTATAACGTTATAACGTATTACGTTATATGGTATAACGCTATAACGTATTACGTTATATGATATAACGTCATATGGTATAACGTTATCACGTATTACGTTATATGGTATAACGTTATAACGTATTACGTTATATGGTATAACGCTATAACGTATTCCGTTATATGGTATAACGTTATACCGTATTACGTTATATGGTATTACGTCATATGGTATAACGTTATAACGTATTACGTTATTTGGTATGACGTTATAACGTATTACGTTATATGGTACAACGTTATAACGTATTACGTTACATGGTATAACGTTATAACGTGTTACGTTATATGGTATAACGTTATAACGTATTACGTTATTTGGTATAACGTTATAACGTATTACGTTGTATGGTATAACGTTATTACGTATTACGTTATATGGTATAACGTTATAACGTATTACGTTATATGGTATAACGTTGAAACGTATTACGTTATATGGTATAACGTTATAACGTATTACGTTATATGGTATTACGTCATATGGTATAACGTTATAACGTATTACGTTATATGGTATAACGTTATTACGTATTACGTCATATGGTATAACGTTATAACGTATTACGTTATATGGTATAACGTTATTACGTATTACGTTATATGTTATAACGTTATAACGTATTACGTTATATGGTATGACGTTATAACGTATTACGTTATATGGTATAACGTTATAATGTATTACGTTTTATGACATAACGTTATAACGTATTACGTTATATGGTATTACATCATATGGTATAACGTTATTACGTATTACGTTATATGGTATAACGCTATAACGTATTCCGTTATATGGTATAACGTTATACCGTATTACCTTATATGGTATTACGTCATATGGTATAACGTTATAACGTATTACGTTATATGGTATAACGCTATAACGTATCACGTTATATGATATAACGTCATATGGTATAACGTTATCACGTATTACGTTATATGGTATAACGCTATAACGTATTCCGTTATATGGTATAACGTTATACCGTATTACGTTATATGGTATTACGTCATATGGTATAACGTTATAACGTATTACGTTATTTGGTATGACGTTATAACGTATTACGTTATATGGTAAAACGTTATAACGTATTACGTTACATGGTATAACGTTATAACGTGTTACGTTATATGGAATAACGTTAGAACGTATTACGTTATTTGGTATAACGTTATAACGTATTACGTTGTATGGTATAACGTTATAACGTATTACGTTATATGTTATAACGTTATAACGTATTACGTTATATGGTATGACGTTATAACGTATTACGTTATATGGTATAACGTTATTACGTATTACGTTATATGGTATAACGTTATAACGTATTACGTTATATGGTATAACGCTATAACGTATTACGTTATATGATATAATGTCATACGGTATAACTTCATAACGTATTAAGTTATATGGTATAACGTTATAACGTATTACGTTATATGGTATAACGTTATGACGTATTACGTTATATGGTATAACGTTATAACGTATTACGTTATATGGTATTACGTCATATGGTATAACGTTATAACGTATTACGTTATTTGGTATAACGTTATAACGTATTACGTTATATGGTATAACGTTATAACGTATTACGTTATATGGTATTACGTCATATGGTATAACGTCATATCATATAACGTTATAACGTAATACGTCATATGGTATATCGTTATAACATATCATGTTATATGGTATAACGTTATAACGTATTACGTTATATGGTATAAGGTTATAACGTATTACGTTATATGACATAACGTTGTAACGTATTACGTTATATGGTATTACGTCATATGGTATAACGTTATTACGTATTACGTTATTTGGTATAACGTTATAACGTATTACGTTATATGGTATATCGTTATAACGTATTACGTTATATGGAATAATGTCATATGGTATAACGTTATAACGTATTACGTTATATGGTATGACGTTATAACGTATTACGTTATATGACATAACGTTATAACGTATTACGTTATATGGTATTACGTTATATGTTATAACGTTATAACGTATTACTTTATATGGTATGACGTTATAACGTATTACGTTATATGGTATAACGTTATAACGTATTACGTTATATGACATAACGTTATAACGTATTACGTTATATGGTATTACATCATATGGTATAACGTTATTACGTATTACGTTATTTGGTATAACGTTATAACGTATTACGTTATATGGTATATCGTTATAACGTATTACGTTATATGGAATAATGTCATATGGTATAACGTTATAACGTATTACGTTATATGGTATGACGTTATAACGTATTAAGTTATATGGTATAACGTTATAACGTATTACGTTATATGACATAACGTTATAACGTATTACGTTATATGGTATTACGTCATATGGTATAACGTTATAACGTATTACGTTATATGGTATAACGTTATTACGTATTACGTTATATGTTATAACGTTATAACGTATTACGTTATATGATATAACGTCATACGGTATAACGTCATAACGTATTAAGTTATATGGTATAACGTTATAACGTATTACGTTATATGGTATAACGTTATGACGTATTACGTTATATGGTATAACGTTATAACGTATTACGTTATATGGTATGACGTTATAACGTATTACGTTATATGGTATTACGTCATATGGTATAACGTTATAACGTATTACGTTATTTGGTATAACGTTATAACGTATTACGTTATATGGTATAACGTTATAACGTATTACGTTATATGGTATAACGTTATAACGTATTACGTTATATGGAATAACGTCATATGGTATAACGTTATAACGTATTACGTTATATGATATAACGTCATATCATATAACGTTATAACGTAATACGTCATATGGTATATCGTTATAACATATCATGTTATATGGTATAACGTTATAACGTATTACGTTACATGGTATAACGTTATAACGTATTACGTTATATGGTATAACGTTATAACGTATTACGTTATATGGTATAACGCTATAACGTATTACGTTATATGATATAACGTCATATGGTATAACGTTATCACGTATTACGTTATATGGTATAACGTTATAACGTATTACGTTATATGGTATAACGCTATAACGTATTCCGTTATATGGTATAACGTTATACCGTATTACGTTATATGGTATTACGTCATATGGTATAACGTTATAACGTATTACGTTATTTGGTATGACGTTATAACGTATTACGTTATATGGTACAACGTTATAACGTATTACGTTACATGGTATAACGTTATAACGTGTTACGTTATATGGTATAACGTTATAACGTATTACGTTATTTGGTATAACGTTATAACGTATTACGTTGTATGGTATAACGTTATTACGTATTACGTTATATGGTATAACGTTATAACGTATTACGTTATATGGTATAACGTTGAAACGTATTACGTTATATGGTATAACGTTATAACGTATTACGTTATATGGTATTACGTCATATGGTATAACGTTATAACGTATTACGTTATATGGTATAATGTTATTACGTATTACGTCATATGGTATAACGTTATAACGTATTACGTTATATGGTATAACGTTATTACGTATTACGTTATATGTTATAACGTTATAACGTATTACGTTATATGGTATGACGTTATAACGTATTACGTTATATGGTATAACGTTATAATGTATTACGTTTTATGACATAACGTTATAACGTATTACGTTATATGGTATTACATCATATGGTATAACGTTATTACGTATTACGTTATTTGGTATAACGTTATAACGTATTACGTTATGTGGTATAACGTTATAACGTATTACGTTATATGGAATAACGTCATATGGTATATCGTTATAACGTATTACGTTATATGGTATGACGTTATAACGTATTAAGTTATATGGTATAACGTTATAACGTATTACGTTATATGACATAACGTTATAACGTATTACGTTATATAGTATTACGTCATATGGTATAACGTTATAACGTATTAAGTTATATGGTATAACGTTATTACGTATTACGTTATATGTTATAACGTTATAACGTATTACGTTATATGATATAACGTCATACGGTATAACGTCATAACGTATTAAGTTATATGGTATAACGTTATAACGTATTACGTTATATGGTATAACGTTAAGACGTATTACCTGATATGGTATAACGTTATAACGTATTGCGTTATATGGTATTACGTCATATGGTATAACGTTATAACGTATTACGTTATTTGGTATAACGTTATAACGTATTACGTTATATGGTATTACGTCATATGGTATAACGTTATAACGTATTACGTTATATGGTATTACGTCATATGGTATAACGTTATAACGTATTACGTTATATGGTATTACGTCATATGGTATAACGTTATAACGTATTACGTTATATGACATAACGTTATAACGTATTACGTTATATGGTATAACGCTATAACGTATTACGTTATATGATATAACGTCATATGGTATAACGTTATCACGTATTACGTTATATGGTATAACGTTATAACGTATTACGTTATATGGTATAACGCTATAACGTATTCCGTTATATGGTATAACGTTATACCGTATTACGTTATATGGTATTACGTCATATGGTATAACGTTATAACGTATTACGTTATTTGGTATGACGTTATAACGTATTACGTTATATGGTACAACGTTATAACGTATTACGTTACATGGTATAACGTTATAACGTGTTACGTTATATGGTATAACGTTATAACGTATTACGTTATTTGGTATAACGTTATAACGTATTACGTTGTATGGTATAACGTTATTACGTATTACGTCATATGGTATAACGTTATAACGTATTACGTTATATGGTATAACGTTATTACGTATTACGTTATATGTTATAACGTTATAACGTATTACGTTATATGGTATGACGTTATAACGTATTACGTTATATGGTATAACGTTATAATGTATTACGTTTTATGACATAACGTTATAACGTATTACGTTATATGGTATTACATCATATGGTATAACGTTATTACGTATTACGTTATATGGTATAACGCTATAACGTATTCCGTTATATGGTATAACGTTATACCGTATTACGTTATATGGTATTACGTCATATGGTATAACGTTATAACGTATTACGTTATATGGTATAACGCTATAGCGTATCACGTTATATGATATAACGTCATATGGTATAACGTTATCACGTATTACGTTATATGGTATAACGCTATAACGTATTCCGTTATATGGTATAACGTTATACCGTATTACGTTATATGGTATTACGTCATATGGTATAACGTTATAACGTATTACGTTATTTGGTATGACGTTATAACGTATTACGTTATATGGTAAAACGTTATAACGTATTACGTTACATGGTATAACGTTATAACGTGTTACGTTATATGGAATAACGTTATAACGTATTACGTTATTTGGTATAACGTTATAACGTATTACGTTGTATGGTATAACGTTATAACGTATTACGTTATATGTTATAACGTTATAACGTATTACGTTATATGGTATGACGTTATAACGTATTACGTTATATGGTATAACGTTATTACGTATTACGTTATATGGTATAACGTTATATCGTATTACGTTATATGGTATAACGCTATAACGTATTACGTTATATGATATAATGTCATACGGTATAACTTCATAACGTATTAAGTTATATGGTATAACGTTATAACGTATTACGTTATATGGTATAACGTTATGACGTATTACGTTATATGGTATAACGTTATAACGTATTACGTTATATGGTATTACGTCATATGGTATAACGTCATATCATATAACGTTATAACGTAATACGTCATATGGTATATCGTTATAACATATCATGTTATATGGTATAACGTTATAACGTATTACGTTATATGGTATAAGGTTATAACGCATTACGTTATATGACATAACGTTATAACGTATTACGTTATATGGTATTACGTCATATGGTATAACGTTATAACGTATTACGTTATATGACATAACGTTATAACGTATTACGTTATATGGTATTACGTCATATGGTATAACGTTATAACGTATTACGTTATATGGTATAACGTTATTACGTATTACGTTATATGTTATAACGTTATAACGTATTACTTTATATGGTATGACGTTATAACGTATTACGTTATATGGTATAACGTTATAACATATTACGTTATATGACATAACGTTATAACGTATTACGTTATATGGTATTACATCATATGGTATAACGTTATTACGTATTACGTTATTTGGTATAACGTTATAACGTATTACGTTATATGGTATATCGTTATAACGTATTACGTTATATGGAATAATGTCATATGGTATAACGTTATAACGTATTACGTTATATGGTATGACGTTATAACGTATTAAGTTATATGGTATAACGTTATAACGTATTACGTTATATGACATAACGTTATAACGTATTACGTTATATGGTATTACGTCATATGGTATAACGTTATAACGTATTACGTTATATGGTATAACGTTATTACGTATTACGTTATATGTTATAACGTTATAACGTATTACGTTATATGATATAACGTCATACGGTATAACGTCATAACGTATTAAGTTATATGGTATAACGTTATAACGTATTACGTTATATGGTATAACGTTAAGACGTATTACGTTATATGGTATAACGTTATAACGTATTACGTTATATGGTATGACGTTATAACGTATTACGTTATATGGTATTACGTCATATGGTATAACGTTATAACGTATTACGTTATTTGGTATAACGTTATAACGTATTACGTTATATGGTATAACGTTATAACGTATTACGTTATATGGTATAACGTTATAACGTATTACGTTATATGGAATAACGTCATATGGTATAACGTTATAACGTATTAAGTTATATGGTATTACGTCATATGGTATAACGTTATAACGTATTACGTTATATGGTATAACGTTATAACGTATTACGTTATATGGTATTACGTCATATGGTATAACGTTATAACGTATTACGTTATATGGTATTACATCATATGGTATAACGTTATTACGTATTACGTTATTTGGTATAACGTTATAACGTATTACGTTATATGGTATAACGTTATAACGTATTACGTTATATGGTATAACGTTATAACGTATTACGTTATTTGGTATAACGTTATAACGTATTACGTTATATGATATAACGTTATAACGTATTACGTTATATGGTATAACGTTATAACGTATTACGTTATTTGGTATAACGTTATAACGTATTACGTTATTTGGTATAACGTTATAACGTATTACGTTATAACGTATTACGTTATATGACATAACGTTATAACGTATTACGTTATATGGTATTACATCATATGGCATAACGTTAATACGTATTACTTTATTTGGTATAACGTTATAACGTATTACGTTATATGGTATAACGTTATAACGTATTACGTTATATGGAATAACGTCATATGGTATAACGTTATAACGTATTACGTTATATGGTATGACGTTATAACTTATTAAGTTATATGGTATAACGTTATAACGTATTACGTTATATGACATAACGTTATAACGTATTACGTTATATGGTATAACGTTATAACGTATTACGTTATATGGTATAACGTTATTACGTATTACGTTATATGTTATAACGTTATAACGTATTACGTTATATGATATAACGTCATACGGTATAACGTCATAACGTATTAAGTTATATGGTATAACGTTATAACGTATTACGTTATATGGTATAACGTTATGACGTATTACGTTATATGGTATAACGTTATAACGTATTACGTTATATGGTATTACGTCATATGGTATAACGTTATAACGTATTACGATATTTGGTATAACGTTATAACGTATTACGTTATATGGTATTACGTCATATGGTATAGCGTTATAACGTATTACGTTATATGGTATTACGTCATATGGTATAACGTTATAACGTATTACGTTATATGGTATTACATCATATGGTATAACGTTATTACGTATTACGTTATTTGGTATAACGTTATAACGTATTACGTTTTATGGTATAACGTTATAACGTATTACGTTATATGGTATAACGTTATAACGTATTACGTTATTTGGTATAACGTTATAACGTATTACGTTATATGATATAACGTTATAACGTATTACGTTATATGGTATAACGTTATTACGTATTACTTTATTTGGTATAACGTTATAACGTATTACGTTATATGGTATAACGTTATAACGTATTACGTTATATGGAATAACGTCATATGGTATAACGTTATAACGTATTACGTTATTTGGTATAACGTTATAACGTATTACGTTATATGGTATTACGTCATATGGTATAACGTTATAACGTATTACGTTATATGGTATTACGTCATATGGTATAACGTTATAACGTATTACGTTATATGGTATTACGTCATATGGTATTACGTTATGACGTATTACGTTATATGGTATAACGTTATAACGTATTACGTTATATGGTATTACGTCATATGGTATAACTTTATAACGTATTACGTTATATGACATAACGTTAAAACGTATTACGTTATATGGTATTACGTCATATGGTATTACGTTATAACGTATTACGTTATATGGTATAACGTTATTACGTATTACGTTATATGATATAACGTTATAACGTATTACGTTATATGGTATGACGTTATAACGTATTACGTTATATGGTATAACGTTATTACATATTACGTTATATGGTATAACGTTATAACGTATTACGTTATATGGTATGACGCTATAACGTATTACGTTATATGATATAACGTTATAACGTATTACGTTATTTGGTATAACGTTATAACGTATTACGTTATATGATATAACGTTATAACGTATTACGTTATATGGTATAACGTTATAACGTATTACGTTATTTGGTATAACGTTATAACGTATTACGTTATTTGGTATAACGTTATAACGTATTACGTTATATGACATAACGTTATAACGTATTACGTTATATGGTATTACATCATATGGTATAACGTTATTACGTATTACTTTATTTGGTATAACGTTATAACGTATTACGTTATATGGTATAACGTTATAACGTATTACGTTATATGGAATAACGTCATATGGTATAACGTTATAACGTATTACGTTATATGGTATGACGTTATAACTTATTAAGTTATATGGTATAACGTTATAACGTATTACGTTATATGACATAACGTTATAACGTATTACGTTATATGGTATTACGTCATATGGTATAACGTTATAACGTATTACGTTATATGGTATAACGTTATTACGTATTACGTTATATGTTATAACGTTATAACGTATTACGTTATATGATATAACGTCATACGGTATAACGTCATAACGTATTAAGTTATATGGTATAACGTTATAACGTATTACGTTATATGGTATAACGTTATGACGTATTACGTTATATGGTATAACGTTATAACGTATTACGTTATATGGTATTACGTCATATGGTATAACGTTATAACGTATTACGTTATTTGGTATAACGTTATAACGTATTACGTTATATGGTATTACGTCATATGGTACAACGTTATAACGTATTACGTTATATGGTATTACGTCATATGGTATAACGTTATAACGTATTACGTTATATGGTATTACATCATATGGTATAACGTTATTACGTATTACGTTATTTGGTATAACGTTATAACGTATTACGTTATATGGTATAACGTTATAACGTATTACGTTATATGGTATAACGTTATAACGTATTACGTTATTTGGTATAACGTTATAACGTATTACGTTATATGATATAACGTTATAACGTATTACGTTACATGGTATAACGTTATTACGTATTACTTTATTTGGTATAACGTTATAACGTATTACGTTATATGGTATAACGTTATAACGTATTACGTTATATGGAATAACGTCATATGGTATAACGTTATAACGTATTACGTTATTTGGTATAACGTTATAACGTATTACGTTATATGGTATTACGTCATATGGTATAACATTATAACGTATTACGTTATATGGTATTACGTCATATGGTATAACGTTATAACGTATTACGTTATATGGTATTACGTCATATGGTATAACTTTATAACGTATTACGTTATATGACATAACGTTAAAACGTATTACGTTATATGGTATTACGTCATATGGTATTACGTTATGACGTATTACGTTATATGGTATAACGTTATAACGTATTACGTTATATGGTATTACGTCATATGGTATAACTTTATAACGTATTACGTTATATGACATAACGTTAAAACGTATTACGTTATATGGTATTACGTCATATGGTATTACGTTATAACGTATTACGTTATATGGTATAACGTTATTACGTATTACGTTATATGATATAACGTTATAACGTATTACGTTATATGGTATGACGTTATAACGTATTACGTTATATGGTATAACGTTATTACATATTACGTTATATGGTATAACGTTATAACGTATTACGTTATATGGTATAACGCTATAACGTATTACGTTATATGATATAACGTCATACGGTATAGCGTCATAACGTATTAAGTTATATGGTATAACGTTATAACGTATTACGTTATATGGTATAACGTTATGACGTATTACGTTATATGGTATAACGTTATAACGTATTACGTTATATGGTATTACGACGTATGGTATAACGTTATAACGTATTACGTTATTTGGTATAACGTTATAACGTATTACGTTATATGGTATAACGTTATAACGTATTACGTTATATGACATAACGTCATATGGTATAACCTTATAACGTATTACGTTATATGGTATAACGTTATAACCTATTACGTTATATGGTATTACGTCATATGGTATAAGGTTATTACGTGTTACGTTATATGTTATAACGTTATAACGTATTACGTTATATGGTATGACGTTATAACGTATTACGTTATATGGTATTACGTCATATGGTATAACGTTATAACGTATTACGTTATTTGGTATGACGTTATAACGTATTACGTTATATGGTATAACGTTATGACGTATTACGTTATATGGTATAACGTTATTACGTATTACGTTATATGTTATAACGTTATAACGTATTACGTTATATGGTATGACGTTATAACGTATTACGTTATATGGTATTACGTCATATGGTCTAACGTTATAACGTATTACGTTATATGACATAACGTCATATGGTATAACCTTATAACGTATTACGTTATATGGTATAACGTTATAACGTATTACGTTATATGGTATTACGTCATATGGTATAACGTTATAACGTATTACGTTATTTGGTATAACGTTATAACGTATTACGTTATATGGTATAACGTTATAACGTATTACGTTATATGGTATAACGTTATAACGTATTACGTTATATGGAATAACGTCATATGGTATAACGTTATAACGTATTACGCTATATATGATATAACGTCATATCATATAACGTTATAACGTAATACGTCATATGGTATATCGTCATAACATATCATGTTATATGGTATAACGTTATAACGTATTACGTTACATGGTATAACGTTATAACGTATTACGTTATATGGTATAACGCTATAACGTATTACGTTATATGATATAACGTCATATGGTATAACGTTATCACGTATTACGTTATATGGTATAACGTTATAACGTATTACGTTATATGGTATAACGCTATAACGTATTCCGTTATATGGTATAACGTTATACCGTATTACGTTATATGGTATTACGTCATATGGTATAACGTTATAACGTATTACGTTATTTGGAATGACGTTATAACGTATTACGTTATATGGTACAACGTTATAACGTATTACGTTACATGGTATAACGTTATAACGTGTTACGTTATATGGTATAACGTTATAACGTATTACGTTATTTGGTATTACGTCATATGGTATAACGTTATAACGTATTACGTTATATGACATAACGTTATAACGTATTACGTTATATGGTATTACGTCATATGGTATAACGTTATAACGTATTACGTTATATGGTATAACGTTATTACGTATTACGTCATATGGTATAACGTTATAACGTATTACGTTATATGGTACAACGTTATTACGTATTACGTTATATATTATAACGTTATAACGTATTACGTTATATGGTATGACGTTATAACGTATTACGTTATATGGTATAACGTTATAACGTATTACGTTATATGGTATAACGTTATAACGTATTACGTTATATGGTATAACGTTTTTAACGTATTACGTTATATGGTATTACGTCATAACGTAATATGTTGTATGGTATAACGTTATAACGTATTACGTTATATGGTATTACGTCATATGGTATAACGTTATAACGTATTACGTTATATGGTATTACGTCATATGGTATAACGTTATAACGTATTACGTTATATGGTATTACGTCATATGGTATTACGTTATGACGTATTACGTTATATGGTATAACGTTATAACGTATTACGTTATATGGTATTACGTCATATGGTATAACTTTATAACGTATTACGTTATATGACATAACGTTAAAACGTATTACGTTATATGGTATTACGTCATATGGTATTACGTTATAACGTATTACGTTATATGGTATAACGTTATTACGTATTACGTTATATGATATAACGTTATAACGTATTACGTTATATGGTATGACGTTATAACGTATTACGTTATATGGTATAACGTTATTACATATTACGTTATATGGTATAACGTTATAACGTATTACGTTATATGGTATAACGCTATAACGTATTACGTTATATGATATAACGTTATAACGTATTACGTTATTTGGTATAACGTTATAACGTATTACGTTATATGATATAACGTTATAACGTATTACGTTATATGGTATAACGTTATAACGTATTACGTTATTTGGTATAACGTTATAACGTATTACGTTATTTGGTATAACGTTATAACGTATTACGTTATATGACATAACGTTATAACGTATTACGTTATATGGTATTACATCATATGGTATAACGTTATTACGTATTACTTTATTTGGTATAACGTTATAACGTATTACGTTATATGGTATAACGTTATAACGTATTACGTTATATGGAATAACGTCATATGGTATAACGTTATAACGTATTACGTTATATGGTATGACGTTATAACTTATTAAGTTATATGGTATAACGTTATAACGTATTACGTTATATGACATAACGTTATAACGTATTACGTTATATGGTATTACGTCATATGGTATAACGTTATAACGTATTACGTTATATGGTATAACGTTATTACGTATTACGTTATATGTTATAACGTTATAACGTATTACGTTATATGATATAACGTCATACGGTATAACGTCATAACGTATTAAGTTATATGGTATAACGTTATAACGTATTACGTTATATGGTATAACGTTATGACGTATTACGTTATATGGTATAACGTTATAACGTATTACGTTATATGGTATTACGTCATATGGTATAACGTTATAACGTATTACGTTATTTGGTATAACGTTATAACGTATTACGTTATATGGTATTACGTCATATGGTACAACGTTATAACGTATTACGTTATATGGTATTACGTCATATGGTATAACGTTATAACGTATTACGTTATATGGTATTACATCATATGGTATAACGTTATTACGTATTACGTTATTTGGTATAACGTTATAACGTATTACGTTATATGGTATAACGTTATAACGTATTACGTTATATGATATAACGTTATAACGTATTACGTTACATGGTATAACGTTATTACGTATTACTTTATTTGGTATAACGTTATAACGTATTGCGTTATATGGTATAACGTTATAACGTATTACGTTATATGGAATAACGTCATATGGTATAACGTTATAACGTATTACGTTATTTGGTATAACGTTATAACGTATTACGTTATATGGTATTACGTCATATGGTATAACATTATAACGTATTACGTTATATGGTATTACGTCATATGGTATAACGTTATAACGTATTACGTTATATGGTATTACGTCATATGGTATAACTTTATAACGTATTACGTTATATGACATAACGTTAAAACGTATTACGTTATATGGTATTACGTCATATGGTATTACGTTATGACGTATTACGTTATATGGTATAACGTTATAACGTATTACGTTATATGGTATTACGTCATATGGTATAACTTTATAACGTATTACGTTATATGACATAACGTTAAAACGTATTACGTTATATGGTATTACGTCATATGGTATTACGTTATAACGTATTACGTTATATGGTATAACGTTATTACGTATTACGTTATATGATATAACGTTATAACGTATTACGTTATATGGTATGACGTTATAACGTATTACGTTATATGGTATAACGTTATTACATATTACGTTATATGGTATAACGTTATAACGTATTACGTTATATGGTATAACGCTATAACGTATTACGTTATATGATATAACGTCATACGGTATAGCGTCATAACGTATTAAGTTATATGGTATAACGTTATAACGTATTACGTTATATGGTATAACGTTATGACGTATTACGTTATATGGTATAACGTTATAACGTATTACGTTATATGGTATTACGACGTATGGTATAACGTTATAACGTATTACGTTATTTGGTATAACGTTATAACGTATTACGTTATATGGTATAACGTTATAACGTATTACGTTATATGACATAACGTCATATGGTATAACCTTATAACGTATTACGTTATATGGTATAACGTTATAACCTATTACGTTATATGGTATTACGTCATATGGTATAAGGTTATTACGTGTTACGTTATATGTTATAACGTTATAACGTATTACGTTATATGGTATGACGTTATAACGTATTACGTTATATGGTATTACGTCATATGGTATAACGTTATAACGTATTACGTTATTTGGTATGACGTTATAACGTATTACGTTATATGGTATAACGTTATGACGTATTACGTTATATGGTATAACGTTATTACGTATTACGTTATATGTTATAACGTTATAACGTATTACGTTATATGGTATGACGTTATAACGTATTACGTTATATGGTATTACGTCATATGGTCTAACGTTATAACGTATTACGTTATATGACATAACGTCATATGGTATAACCTTATAACGTATTACGTTATATGGTATAACGTTATAACGTATTACGTTATATGGTATTACGTCATATGGTATAACGTTATAACGTATTACGTTATTTGGTATAACGTTATAACGTATTACGTTATATGGTATAACGTTATAACGTATTACGTTATATGGTATAACGTTATAACGTATTACGTTATATGGAATAACGTCATATGGTATAACGTTATAACGTATTACGCTATATATGATATAACGTCACATCATATAACGTTATAACGTAATACGTCATATGGTATATCGTCATAACATATCATGTTATATGGTATAACGTTATAACGTATTACGTTACATGGTATAACGTTATAACGTATTACGTTATATGGTATAACGCTATAACGTATTACGTTATATGATATAACGTCATATGGTATAACGTTATCACGTATTACGTTATATGGTATAACGTTATAACGTATTACGTTATATGGTATAACGCTATAACGTATTCCGTTATATGGTATAACGTTATACCGTATTACGTTATATGGTATTACGTCATATGGTATAACGTTATAACGTATTACGTTATTTGGAATGACGTTATAACGTATTACGTTATATGGTACAACGTTATAACGTATTACGTTACATGGTATAACGTTATAACGTGTTACGTTATATGGTATAACGTTATAACGTATTACGTTATTTGGTATTACGTCATATGGTATAACGTTATAACGTATTACGTTATATGACATAACGTTATAACGTATTACGTTATATGGTATTACGTCATATGGTATAACGTTATAACGTATTACGTTATATGGTATAACGTTATTACGTATTACGTCATATGGTATAACGTTATAACGTATTACGTTATATGGTACAACGTTATTACGTATTACGTTATATATTATAACGTTATAACGTATTACGTTATATGGTATGACGTTATAACGTATTACGTTATATGGTATAACGTTATAACGTATTACGTTATATGGTATAACGTTATAACGTATTACGTTATATGGTATAACGTTTTTAACGTATTACGTTATATGGTATTACGTCATAACGTAATATGTTGTATGGTATAACGTTATAACGTATTACGTTATATGGTATTACGTCAAAACGTATTACGTTATGTGGCATAACATTTTTAACGTATTACGTTATATGGTATTACGTCATAACGTAATACGTTATATGGTATACCGTTATAACGCATTACGTTATATGCTATAACGTCATATGGTATAACGTTATAACGTATTACGTTATATGGCATTACGTTATAACGTATTACGTTATATGGTATAACGTTATAACGTATTACGTTATATGGTATTACGTTATAACGTATTACGTTATATGGTATAACGTTATAACGTATTACGTTATATGGTATAACCTCATATTGTTTAACGTTATAACGTAATAAGTTATATGGTATAACGTCATATGGTATAACGTTATAACGTATTACGTTATATGGTATTACGTCATAACGTAATACGTTATATGGTATACCGTTATAACGCATTACGTTATATGCTATAACGTCATATGGTATTACGTCATAGCGTATTACGTTATATGGTATAACTTTATAACGTATTACTTTATTTGCTATAACGTCATATGGTATAACGTTATAAGGTATTACGTTATATGGTATTACGTCATAACGTAATACGTTATATGGCATAACGTTATAACGTATTGCGTTATATGGAATTACGTTATAACGTATTACGATATATGGTATAACGTTACAACGTATTACGTTATATGGTATAACGTCAAATGGTATAACGTTATAATGTATTACGTCATATTGCATAACGTTATAACGTAATACGTTATATAGTATATCGTCATAAGGTATAACGTTATAACGTATTACGTTATATGGTATAACGTTATAACGTATTACGTTATATGGTATTACGTCATAACGTATTACGGTATATGCTATAACGTCATATGGTATAACGTTATGACGTATTACGTTATATGGTATTACGTCATAGCGTATTACGTTATATGGTATAACGTTATAACGTATTACTTTATTTGCTATAACGTCATATGGTATAACGTTATAAGGTATTACGTTATATGGTATTACGTCATAACGTAATACGTTATATGGTATAACGTTATAACGTATTACGTTATATGGTATTACGTTATAACGAAATAAGTTATATGGTATAACGTCATATGGTATAACGTTATAACGTATTACGTTATATGGTATTACGTTATAACGTATTACGTTATATGGTATAACGTTATAACGTATTACGTTATATGGTATTACGTCAAAACGTATTACGTTATATGGTATAACGTTATAACGTATTACGATATATGGTATTACGTTATAACGTATTACGTTATATGGTATAACGTTATAACGTATTACGTTATATGGTATTACGTTATAACGTATTTCGTTATATGGTATAACGTTATATGGTATAACGTTATAACGTATTACCTTATATGGTATAACGTCATATGGTATAACGTTATAACGTATTGCGTTATATGGTTTCACGTTATAACGTATTACGTTATATGGCATAACGTTATAACGTATTACGTTATATGGTATTACGTCATAACGTAATACGTTATATGGCATAACGTTATAACGTATTACGTTATATGGTATTACGTTATAATGTATTACGTTATATGGTATAACGTTATAACGTATTACCTTATATGGTATAACGTCATATGGTATAACGTTGTAACGTATTACGTTATATGGTATAACGTTATAACGTATTACGTTATATGGTATTACGTTATAACGTATTACGTTATATGGTATCACATTATAACGTATTACTTTATATGGTATTACGTCAAAACGTATTACGTTATATGGTATAACGTTATAACGTATTACGATATATGGTATTACGTTATAATGTATTACGTTATATGGTATAACGTTATAACGTATTACGTTATATGGTATAACGTTATAACGTATTACGTTATATGGTATTACGTCAAAACGTATTACGTTATGTGGTATAACGTTTTTAACGTATTACGTTATATGGTATTACGTCATAACGTAATACGTTGTATGGTATAACGTTATAACGTATTACGTTATATGGTATAACGTTATAACGTATTACGTTATATGCTATAACGTTATAACGTATAACCTTATATGGTATAACGTCATATGGTATAACGTTGTAACGTATTACGTTATATAGTATAACGTTATAACGTATTACGTTATATGGTATTACGTCAAAACGTATTACGTTATGTGGTATAACGTTTTTAACGTATTACGTTATATGGTATTACTTCATAACGTAATACGTTGTATGGTATAACGTTATAACGTATTACGTTATATGGTATTACGTCAAAACGTATTACGTTATGTGGCATAACATTTTTAACGTATTACGTTATATGGTATTACGTCATAACGTAATTCGTTATATGGTATACCGTTATAACGCATTACGTTATATGCTATAACGTCATATGGTATAACGTTATAACGTATTACGTTATATGGTATTACGTTATAACGAAATAAGTTATATGGTATAACGTCATGTGGTATAACGTTATAACGTATTACGTTATATGGTATTACGTTATAACGTATTACGTTATATGGTATAACGTTATAACGTATTACGTTATATGGTATTACGTCAAAACGTATTACGTTATATGGTATAACGTTATAACGTATTACGATATATGGTATTACGTTATAACGTATTACGTTATATGGTATAACGTTATAACGTATTACGTTATATGGTATTACGTTATAACGTATTTCGTTATATGGTATAACGTTATATGGTATAACGTTATAACGTATTACCTTATATGGTATAACGTCATATGGTATAACGTTATAACGTATTGCGTTATATGGTATCACGTTATAACGTATTACGTTATATGGCATAACGTTATAACGTATTACGTTATATGGTATTACGTCATAACGTAATACGTTATATGGCATAACGTTATAACGTATTACGTTATATGGTATTACGTTATAATGTATTACGTTATATGGTATAACGTTATAACGTATTACCTTATATGGTATAACGTCATATGGTATAACGTTGTAACGTATTACGTTATATGGTATAACGTTATAACGTATTCCGTTATATGGTATTACGTTATAACGTATTACGTTATATGGTATCACATTATAACGTATTACTTTATATGGTATTACGTCAAAACGTATTACGTTATATGGTATAACGTTATAACGTATTACGATATATGGTATTACGTTATAATGTATTACGTTATATGGTATAACGTTATAAGGTATTACGTTATATGGTATAACGTTATAACGTATTACGTTATATGGTATTACGTCAAAACGTATTACGTTATGTGGTATAACGTTTTTAACGTATTACGTTATATGGTATTACGTCATAACGTAATACGTTGTATGGTATAACGTTATAACGTATTACGTTATATGGTATAACGTTATAACGTATTACGTTATGTGCTATAACGTTATAACGTATTACCTTATATGGTATAACGTCATATGGTATAACGTTGTAACGTATTACGTTATATGGTATAACGTTATAACGTATTACGTTATATGGTATTACGTCAAAACGTATTACGTTATGTGGTATAACGTTTTTAACGTATTACGTTATATGGTATTACGTCATAACGTAATACGTTGTATGGTATAACGTTATAACGTATTACGTTATATGGTATAACGTTATAACGTATTACGTTATATGCTATAACGTTATAACGTATTACCTTATATGGTATAACGTCATATGGTATAACGTTGTAACGCATTACGTTATATGCTATAACGTCATATGGTATAACGTTATAACGTATTACGTTATGTGCTATAACGTTATAACGTATTACCTTATATGGTATAACGTCATATGGTATAACGTTGTAACGTATTACGTTATATGGTATAACGTTATAACGTATTACGTTATATGGTATTACGTCAAAACGTATTACGTTATGTGGTATAACGTTTTTAACGTATTACGTTATATGGTATTACGTCATAACGTAATACGTTGTATGGTATAACGTTATAACGTATTACGTTATGTGCTATAACGTTATAACGTATTACCTTATATGGTATAACGTCATATGGTATAACGTTGTAACGTATTACGTTATATGGTATAACGTTATAACGTATTACGTTATATGGTATTACGTCAAAACGTATTACGTTATGTGGTATAACGTTTTTAACGTATTACGTTATATGGTATTACGTCATAACGTAATACGTTGTATGGTATAACGTTATAACGTATTACGTTATATGGTATAACGTTATAACGTATTACGTTATATGCTATAACGTTATAACGTATTACCTTATATGGTATAACGTCATATGGTATAACGTTGTAACGCATTACGTTATATGCTATAACGTCATATGGTATAACGTTATAACGTATTACGTTATATGGCATTACGTTATAACGTATTACGTTTTATGGTATTACGTTATATGGTATAACGTTATAACGTATTACGTTATATGGTATAACCTCATATTGTTTAACGTTATAACGTAATAAGATATATGGTATAACGTCATATGGTATAACGTTATAACGTATTACGTTATATGGTATTACGTCATAACGTAATACGTTATATGGTATACCGTTATAACGCATTACGTTATATGCTATAACGTCATATGGTATTACGTCATAGCGTATTACGTTATATGGTATAACGTTATAACGTATTACTTTATTTGCTATAACGTCATATGGTATAACGTTATAAGGTATTACGTTATATGGTATTACGTCATAACGTAATACGTTATATGGCATAACGTTATAACGTATTGCGTTATATGGAATTACGTTATAACGTATTACGATATATGGTATAACGTTACAACGTATTACGTTATATGGTATAACGTCAAATGGTATAACGTTATAATGTATTACGTCATATTGCATAACGTTATAACGTAATACGTTATATAGTATATCGTCATAAGGTATAACGTTATAACGTATTACGTTATATGGTATTACGTCATAGCGTATTACGTTATATGGTATAACGTTATAACGTATTACTTTATTTGCTATAACGTCATATGGTATAACGTTATAAGGTATTACGTTATAAGGTATTACGTCATAACGTAATACGTTATATGGTATAACGTTATAACGTATTACGTTATATGGTATTACGTTATAACGTATTACGTTATATGGTATAACGTTATAACGTATTACGTTATATGGTATTACGTCAAAACGTATTACGTTATATGGTATAACGTTATAACGTATTACGATATATGGTATTACGTTATAACGTATTACGTTATATGGTATAACGTTATAACGTATTACGTTATATGGTATTACGTTATAACGTATTTCGTTATATGGTATAACGTTATATGGTATAACGTTATAACGTATTACTTTATATGGTATTACGTTATAACGTATTACGTTATATGGTATAACGTTATAACGTATTACGTTATATGGTATTACGTTATAATGTATTACGTTATATGGTATAACGTTATAACGTATTACCTTATATGGTATAACGTCATATGGTATAACGTTGTAACGTATTACGTTATATGGTATAACGTTATAACGTATTACGTTATATGGTATTACGTTATAACGTATTACGTTATATGGTATCACATTATAACGTATTACTTTACATGGTATTACGTCAAAACGTATTACGTTATGTGGTATAACGTTATAACGTATTACGATATATGGTATTACGTTATAATGTATTACGTTATATGGTATAACGTTATAAGGTATTACGTTATATGGTATAACGTTATAACGTATTACGTTATATGGTATTACGTCAAAACGTATTACGTTATGTGGTATAACGTTTTTAGCGTATTACGTTATATGGTATTACGTCATAACGTAATACGTTGTATGGTATAACGTTATAACGTATTACGTTATATGGTATAACGTTATAACGTATTACGTTATATGCTATAACGTTATAACGTATTACCTTATATGGTATAACGTCATATGGTATAACGTTGTAACGTATTACGTTATATGGTATAACGTTATAACGTATTACGTTATATGGTATTACGTCAAAACGTATTACGTTATGTGGTATAACGTTTTTAACGTATTACGTTATATGGTATTACGTCATAACGTAATACGTTGTATGGTATAACGTTATAACGTATTACGTTATATGGTATAACGTTATAACGTATTACGTTATATGCTATAACGTTATAACGTATTACCTTATATGGTATAACGTCATATGGTATAACGTTGTATGGTATAACGTTATAACGTATTACGTTATATGGTATAACGTTATAACGTATTACGTTATATGCTATAACGTTATAACGTATTACCTTATATGGTATAACGTCATATGGTATAACGTTGTAACGCATTACGTTATATGCTATAACGTCATATGGTATAACGTTATAACGTATTACGTTATATGGCATTACGTTATAACGTATTACGTTTTATGGTATTACGTTATATGGTATAACGTTATAACGTATTACGTTATATGGTATAACCTCATATTGTTTAACGTTATAACGTAATAAGTTATATGGTATAACGTCATATGGTATAACGTTATAACGTATTACGTTATATGGTATTACGTCATAACGTAATACGTTATATGGTATACCGTTATAACGCATTACGTTATATGCTATAACGTCATATGGTATTACGTCATAGCGTATTACGTTATATGGTATAACGTTATAACGTATTACTTTATTTGCTATAACGTCATATGGTATAACGTTATAAGGTATTACGTTATATGGTATTACGTCATAACGTAATACGTTATATGGCATAACGTTATAACGTATTGCGTTATATGGAATTACGTTATAACGTATTACGATATATGGTATAACGTTACAACGTATTACGTTATATGGTATAACGTCAAATGGTATAACGTTATAATGTATTACGTCATATTGCATAACGTTATAACGTATTACGTTATATGGTATTACGTCAAAACGTATTACGTTATATGGTATAACGTTATAACGTATTACGATATATGGTATTACGTTATAACGTATTACGTTATATGGTATAACGTTATAACGTATTACGTTATATGGTATTACGTTATAACGTATTTCGTTATACGGTATAACGTTATATGGTATAACGTTATAACGTATTACCTTATATGGTATAACGTCATATGGTATAACGTTATAACGTATTGCGTTATATGGTATTACGTCAAAACGTATTACGTTATGTGGTATAACGTTTTTAACGTATTACGTTATATGGTATTACGTCATAACGTAATACGTTGTATGGTATAACGTTATAACGTATTACGTTATGTGCTATAACGTTATAACGTATTACCTTATATGGTATAACGTCATATGGTATAACGTTGTAACGTATTACGTTATATGGTATAACGTTATAACGTATTACGTTATATGGTATTACGTCAAAACGTATTACGTTATGTGGTATAACGTTTTTAACGTATTACGTTATATGGTATTACGTCATAACGTAATACGTTGTATGGTATAACGTTATAACGTATTACGTTATATGGTATAACGTTATAACGTATTACGTTATATGCTATAACGTTATAACGTATTACCTTATATGGTATAACGTCATATGGTATAACGTTGTAACGCATTACGTTATATGCTATAACGTCATATGGTATAACGTTATAACGTATTACGTTATATGGCATTACGTTATAACGTATTACGTTTTATGGTATTACGTTATATGGTATAACGTTATAACGTATTACGTTATATGGTATAACCTCATATTGTTTAACGTTATAACGTAATAAGATATATGGTATAACGTCATATGGTATAACGTTATAACGTATTACGTTATATGGTATTACGTCATAACGTAATACGTTATATGGTATACCGTTATAACGCATTACGTTATATGCTATAACGTCATATGGTATTACGTCATAGCGTATTACGTTATATGGTATAACGTTATAACGTATTACTTTATTTGCTATAACGTCATATGGTACAACGTTATAAGGTATTACGTTATATGGTATTACGTCATAACGTAATACGTTATATGGCATAACGTTATAACGTATTGCGTTATATGGAATTACGTTATAACGTATTACGATATATGGTATAACGTTACAACGTATTACGTTATATGGTATAACGTCAAATGGTATAACGTTATAATGTATTACGTCATATTGCATAACGTTATAACGTAATACGTTATATAGTATATCGTCATAAGGTATAACGTTATAACGTATTACGTTATATGGTATTACGTCATAGCGTATTACGTTATATGGTATAACGTTATAACGTATTACTTTATTTGCTATAACGTCATATGGTATAACGTTATAAGGTATTACGTTATAAGGTATTACGTCATAACGTAATACGTTATATGGTATAACGTTATAACGTATTACGTTATATGGTATTACGTTATAACGTATTACGTTATATGGTATAACGTTATAACGTATTACGTTATATGGTATTACGTCAAAACGTATTACGTTATATGGTATAACGTTATAACGTATTACGATATATGGTATTACGTTATAACGTATTACGTTATATGGTATAACGTTATAACGTATTACGTTATATGGTATTACGTTATAACGTATTTCGTTATATGGTATAACGTTATATGGTATAACGTTATAACGTATTACTTTATATGGTATTACGTTATAACGTATTACGTTATATGGTATAACGTTATAATGTATTACGTTATATGGTATAACGTTATAACGTATTACCTTATATGGTATAACGTCATATGGTATAACGTTGTAACGTATTACGTTATATGGTATAACGTTATAACGTATTACGTTATATGGTATTACGTTATAACGTATTACGTTATATGGTATCACATTATAACGTATTACTTTACATGGTATTACGTCAAAACGTATTACGTTATGTGGTATAACGTTATAACGTATTACGATATATGGTATTACGTTATAATGTATTACGTTATATGGTATAACGTTATAAGGTATTACGTTATATGGTATAACGTTATAACGTATTACGTTATATGGTATTACGTCAAAACGTATTACGTTATGTGGTATAACGTTTTTAGCGTATTACGTTATATGGTATTACGTCATAACGTAATACGTTGTATGGTATAACGTTATAACGTATTACGTTATATGGTATAACGTTATAACGTATTACGTTATATGCTATAACGTTATAACGTATTACCTTATATGGTATAACGTCATATGGTATAACGTTGTAACGTATTACGTTATATGGTATAACGTTATAACGTATTACGTTATATGGTATTACGTCAAAACGTATTACGTTATGTGGTATAACGTTTTTAACGTATTACGTTATATGGTATTACGTCATAACGTAATACGTTGTATGGTATAACGTTATAACGTATTACGTTATATGGTATAACGTTATAACGTATTACGTTATATGCTATAACGTTATAACGTATTACCTTATATGGTATAACGTCATATGGTATAACGTTGTATGGTATAACGTTATAACGTATTACGTTATATGGTATAACGTTATAACGTATTACGTTATATGCTATAACGTTATAACGTATTACCTTATATGGTATAACGTCATATGGTATAACGTTGTAACGCATTACGTTATATGCTATAACGTCATATGGTATAACGTTATAACGTATTACGTTATATGGCATTACGTTATAACGTATTACGTTTTATGGTATTACGTTATATGGTATAACGTTATAACGTATTACGTTATATGGTATAACCTCATATTGTTTAACGTTATAACGTAATAAGTTATATGGTATAACGTCATATGGTATAACGTTATAACGTATTACGTTATATGGTATTACGTCATAACGTAATACGTTATATGGTATACCGTTATAACGCATTACGTTATATGCTATAACGTCATATGGTATTACGTCATAGCGTATTACGTTATATGGTATAACGTTATAACGTATTACTTTATTTGCTATAACGTCATATGGTATAACGTTATAAGGTATTACGTTATATGGTATTACGTCATAACGTAATACGTTATATGGCATAACGTTATAACGTATTGCGTTATATGGAATTACGTTATAACGTATTACGATATATGGTATAACGTTACAACGTATTACGTTATATGGTATAACGTCAAATGGTATAACGTTATAATGTATTACGTCATATTGCATAACGTTATAACGTAATACGTTATATAGTATATCGTCATAAGGTATAACGTTATAACGTATTACGTTATATGGTATAACGTTATAACGTATTACGTTATATGGTATTACGTCATAACGTATTACGGTATATGCTATAACGTCATATGGTATAACGTTATGACGTATTACGTTATATGGTATTACGTCATAGCGTATTACGTTATATGGTATAACGTTATAACGTATTACTTTATTTGCTATAACGTCATATGGTATAACGTTATAAGGTATTACGTTATATGGTATTACGTCATAACGTAATACGTTATATGGTATAACGTTATAACGTATTACGTTATATGGTATTACGTTATAACGAAATAAGTTATATGGTATAACGTCATATGGTATAACGTTATAACGTATTACGTTATATGGTATTACGTTATAACGTATTACGTTATATGGTATAACGTTATAACGTATTACGTTATATGGTATTACGTCAAAACGTATTACGTTATATGGTATAACGTTATAACGTATTACGATATATGGTATTACGTTATAACGTATTACGTTATATGGTATAACGTTATAACGTATTACGTTATATGGTATTACGTTATAACGTATTTCGTTATACGGTATAACGTTATATGGTATAACGTTATAACGTATTACCTTATATGGTATAACGTCATATGGTATAACGTTATAACGTATTGCGTTATATGGTATAACGTTATAACGTATTACGTTATATGGTATAACGTTATAACGTATTACGTTATATGGTATTACGTCAAAACGTATTACGTTATGTGGTATAACGTTTTTAACGTATTACGTTATATGGTATTACGTCATAACGTAATACGTTGTATGGTATAACGTTATAACGTATTACGTTATATGGTATAACGTTATAACGTATTACGTTATATGCTATAACGTTATAACGTATTACCTTATATGGTATAACGTCATATGGTATAACGTTGTAACGTATTACGTTATATGGTATAACGTTATAACGTATTACGTTATATGGTATTACGTCAAAACGTATTACGTTATGTGGTATAACGTTTTTAACGTATTACGTTATATGGTATTACGTCATAACGTAATACGTTGTATGGTATAACGTTATAACGTATTACGTTATATGGTATTACGTCAAAACGTATTACGTTATGTGGCATAACATTTTTAACGTATTACGTTATATGGTATTACGTCATAACGTAATACGTTATATGGTATACCGTTATAACGCATTACGTTATATGCTATAACGTCATATGGTATAACGTTATAACGTATTACGTTATATGGCATTACGTTATAACGTATTACGTTATATGGCATAACGTTATAACGTATTACGTTATATGGTATTACGTTATAACGTATTACGTTATATGGTATAACGTTATAACGTATTACGTTATATGGTATAACCTCATATTGCTTAACGTTATAACGTAATAAGTTATATGGTATAACGTCATATGGTATAACGTTATAACGTATTACGTTATATGGTATTACGTCATAACGTAATACGTTATATGGTATACCGTTATAACGCATTACGTTATATGCTATAACGTCATATGGTATTACGTCATAGCGTATTACGTTATATGGTATAACGTTATAACGTATTACTTTATTTGCAATAACGTCATATGGTATAACGTTATAAGGTATTACGTTATATGGTATTACGTCATAACGTAATACGTTATATGGTATAACGTTATAACGTATTACGTTATATGGTATTACGTTATAACGAAATAAGTTATATGGTATAACGTCATATGGTATAACGTTATAACGTATTACGTTATATGGTATTACGTTATAACGTATTACGTTATATGGTATAACGTTATAACGTATTACGTTATATGGTATTACGTCAAAACGTATTACGTTATATGGTACAACGTTATAACGTATTACGATATATGGTATTACGTTATAACGTATTACGTTATATGGTATAACGTTATAACGTATTACGTTATATGGTATAACGTTATAACGTATTACGTTATATGCTATAACGTTATAACGTATTACCTTATATGGTATAACGTCATGTGGTATAACGTTGTAACGTATTACGTTATATGGTATAACGTTATAACGTATTACGTTATATGGTATTACGTCAAAACGTATTACGTTATGTGGTATAACGTTTTTAACGTATTACGTTATATGGTATTACGTCATAACGTAATACGTTGTATGGTATAACGTTATAACGTATTACGTTATATGGTATAACGTTATAACGTATTACGTTATATGCTATAACGTTATAACGTATTACCTTATATGGTATAACGTTATATGGTATAACGTTGTAACGCATTACGTTATATGCTATAACGTCATATGGTATAACGTTATAACGTATTACGTTATATGGCATTACGTTATAACGTATTACGTTTTATGGTATTACGTCATAACGTATTACGTTATATGGTATAACGTCATATGGTATAACGTTATGACGTATTACGTTATATGGTATTACGTCATAGCGTATTACGTTATATGCTATAACGTCATATGGTGTAACGTTATGACGTATTACGTTATATGGTATAACGTTATAACGTATTACGTTATATGGTATTACGTCAAAACGTATTACGTTATGTGGTATAACGTTTTTAACGTATTACGTTATATGGTATAACGTTATAACGTATTACGTTATATGGTATAACCTCATATTGTTTAACGTTATAACGTAATAAGTTATATGGTATAACGTCATATGGTATAACGTTATAACGTATTACGTTATATGGTATTACGTCATAACGTAATACGTTATATGGTATACCGTTATAACGCATTACGTTATATGCTATAACGTCATATGGTATAACGTTATAACGTATTACGTTATATGGCATTGCGTTATATGGTATAACGTTATAACGTATTACGTTATATGGTATTACGTTATAACGTAATAAGTTATATGGTATATCGTCATATGGTATAACGTTATAACGTATCACGTTATAAGGTATCACGTTATAACGTATTACGTTTTATGGTATTACGTCATAACGTATTACGTTATATGGTATTGCGTCATAACGTAATACGATATATGGTATTACGTTATAACGTATTACGTTATATGGTATAACGTTATAACGTATTACGTTATATGGTATTACGTTATAACGTATTTCGTTATATGGTATAACGTTATATGGTATAACGTTATAACGTATTACCTTATATGGTATAACGTCATATGGTATAACGTTATAACGTATTGCGTTATATGGTATCACGTTATAACGTATTACGTTATATGGCATAACGTTATAACGTATTACGTTATATGGTATTACGTCATAACGTAATACGTTATATGGCATAACGTTATAACGTATTACGTTATATGGTATTACGTTATAATGTATTACGTTATATGGTATAACGTTATAACGTATTACCTTATATGGTATAACGTCATATGGTATAACGTTGTAACGTATTACGTTATATGGTATAACGTTATAACGTATTACGTTATATGGTATTACGTTATAACGTATTACGTTATATGGTATCACATTATAACGTATTACTTTATATGGTATTACGTCAAAACGTATTACGTTATATGGTATAACGTTATAACGTATTACGATATATGGTATTACGTTATAATGTATTACGTTATATGGTATAACGTTATAAGGTATTACGTTATATGGTATAACGTTATAACGTATTACGTTATATGGTATTACGTCAAAACGTATTACGTTATGTGGTATAACGTTTTTAACGTATTACGTTATATGGTATTACGTCATAACGTAATACGTTGTATGGTATAACGTTATAACGTATTACGTTATATGGTATAACGTTATAACGTATTACGTTATATGCTATAACGTTATAACGTATTACCTTATATGGTATAACGTCATATGGTATAACGTTGTAACGTATTACGTTATATGGTATAACGTTATAACGTATTACGTTATATGGTATTACGTCAAAACGTATTACGTTACGTGGTATAACGTTTTTAACGTATTACGTTATATGGTATTACGTCATAACGTAATACGTTGTATGGTATAACGTTATAACGTATTACGTTATATGGTATTACGTCAAAACGTATTACGTTATATGGCATAACGTTATAACGTATTACGTTATATGGTATTACGTCATAACGTAATACGTTATATGGCATAACGTTATAACGTATTACGTTATATGGTATTACGTTATAATGTATTACGTTATATGGTATAACGTTATAACGTATTACCTTATATGGTATAATGTCATATGGTATAACGTTGTAACGTATTACGTTATATGGTATAACGTTATAACGTATTACGTTATATGGTATAACGTTATAACGTATTACGTTATATGGTATTACGTCATAACGTATTACGTTATATGGTATAACGTCATATGGTCTAACGTTATGACGTATTACGTTATATGGTAGTACGTCATAGCGTATTACGTTATATGGTATAACGTTATAACGTATTACGTTATTTGCTATAACGTCATATGGTATAACGTTATAAGGTATTACGTTATATGGTATAACGTTATAACGTATTACGTTATATGGTATTACGTTATAACGTATTTCGTTATATGGTATAACGTTATAACGAAATACGTTATATGGTATAACGTCATATGGTATAACGTTATAACGTATTACGTTATATGGTATTACGTTATAACGTATTACGTTATATGGTATATCGTTATAACGTATTACGTTATATGGTATTACGTCAAAACGTATTACGTTATATGGTATAACGTTATAACGTATTACGATATATGGTATTACGTTATAACGTATTACGTTATATGGTATAACGTTATAACGTATTACGTTATATGGTATTACGTTATAACGTATTTCGTTATATGGTATAACGTTATATGGTATAACGTTATAACATATTACCTTATATGGTATAACGTCATATGGTATAACGTTATAACGTATTGCGATATATGGTATCACGTTATAACGTATTACGTTATATGGCATAACGTTATAACGTATTACGTTATATGGTATTACGTCATAACGTAATACGTTATATGGCATAACGTTATAACGTATTACGTTATATGGTATTACGTTATAATGTATTACGTTATATGGTATAACGTTATAACGTATTACCTTATATGGTATAATGTCATATGGTATAACGTTGTAACGTATTACGTTATATGGTATAACGTTATAACGTATTACGTTATATGGTATAACGTTATAACGTATTACGTTATATGGTATTACGTCATAACGTATTACGTTATATGGTATAACGTCATATGGTCTAACGTTATGACGTATTACGTTATATGGTAGTACGTCATAGCGTATTACGTTATATGGTATAACGTTATAACGTATTACGTTATTTGCTATAACGTCATATAGTATAACGTTATAAGGTATTACGTTATATGGTATTACGTCATAACGTAATACGTTATATGGTATAACGTTATAACGTATTACGTTATATGGTATTACGTTATAACGAAATACGTTATATGGTATAACGTCATATGGTATAACGTTATAACGTATTACGTTATATGGTATTACGTTATAACGTATTACGTTATATGGTATATCGTTATAACGTATTACGTTATATGGTATTACGTCAAAACGTATTACGTTATATGGTATAACGTTATAACGTATTACGATATATGGTATTACGTTATAATGTATTACGTTATATGGTATAACGTTATAACGTATTACGTTATATGGTATTACGTCATAACGTATTACGTTATATGGTATAACGTTATAACGTATTACGATATATGGTATTACGTTATAACGTATTACGTTATGTGGTATAACGTTATAACGTATTACGATATATGGTATAACGTTATAACGTATTACATTATATGGTATTACGTCATAACGTAATACGTTATATGGTATAACGTTATAACGTATTACGTTATATGCTATAACGTTATAACGTATTACCTTATATGGTATAATGTCATATGGTATAACGTTGTAACGTATTACGTTATATGGTATAACGTTATAACGTATTACGTTATATGGTATAACGTTATAACGTATTACGTTATATGGTATTACGTCATAACGTATTACGTTATATGGTATAACGTCATATGGTATAACGTTATGACGTATTACGTTATATGGTAGTACGTCATAGCGTATTACGTTATATGGTATAACGTTATAACGTATTACGTTATTTGCTATAACGTCATATGGTATAACGTTATAAGGTATTACGTTATATGGTATTACGTCATAACGTAATACGTTATATGGTATAACGTTATAACGTATTACGTTATATGGTATTACGTTATAACGAAATACGTTATATGGTATAACGTCATATGGTATAACGTTATAACGTATTACGTTATATGGTATTACGTTATAACGTATTACGTTATATGGTATATCGTTATAACGTATTACGTTATATGGTATTACGTCAAAACGTATTACGTTATATGGTATAACGTTATAACGTATTACGATATATGGTATTACGTTATAATGTATTACGTTATATGGTATAACGTTATAACGTATTACGTTATATGGTATTACGTCATAACGTATTACGTTATATGGTATAACGTTATAACGTATTACGATATATGGTATTACGTTATAACGTATTACGTTATGTGGTATAACGTTATAACGTATTACGATATATGGTATAACGTTATAACGTATTACATTATATGGTATTACGTCATAACGTAATACGTTATATGGTATAACGTTATAACGTATTACGTTATATGCTATAACGTTATAACGTATTACCTTATATGGTATAACGTCATATGGTATAACGTTATAACGTATTACGTTATATGGTATAACGTTATAACGTATTACGTTATATGGTATTACTTCAAAACGTATTACGTTATGTGGTATAACGTTTTTAACGTATTACGTTATATGGTATTACGTCATAACGTAGTACGTTGTATGGTATAACGTTATAACGTATTACGTTATATGGTATAACGTTATAACGTATTACGTTATATGCTATAACGTTATAACGTATTACCTTATATGGTATAACGTCATATGGTATAACGTTGTAACGTATTACGTTATATGGTATAACGTTATAACGTATTACGTTATACGGTATTACGTCAAAACGTATTACGTTATGTGGTATAACGTTTTTAACGTATTACGTTATATGGTATTACGTCATAACGTAATACGTTGTATGGTATAACGTTATAACGTATTACGTTATATGGCATTACGTCAAAACGTATTACGTTATGTGGCATAACATTTTTAACGTATTACGTTATATGGTATTACGTCATAACGTAATACGTTATATGGTATACCGTTATAACGCATTACGTTATATGCTATAACGTCATATGGTATAACGTTATAACGTATTACGTTATATGGCATTACGTTATAACGTATTACGTTATATGGTATAACGTTATAACGTATTACGTTATATGGTATTACGTTATAACGTATTACGTTATATGGTATAACGTTATAACGTATTACGTTATATGGTATAACCTCATATTGTTTAACGTTATAACGTAATAAGTTATATGGTATAACGTCATATGGTATAACGTTATAACGTATTACGTTATATGGTATTACGTCATAACGTAATACGTTATATGGTGTACCGTTATAACGCATTACGTTATATGCTATAACGTCATATGGTATAACGTTATAACGTATTACGTTATATGGCATTACGTTATAACGTATTACGTTATATGGTATAACGTTATAACGTATTACGTTATATGGTTTTACGTTATAACGTAATAAGTTATATGGTATATCGTCATATGGTATAACGTTATAACGTATCACGTTATATGGTATCACGTTATAACGTATTACGTTTTATGGTATTACGTTATAACGTATTACGTTATATGGTATAACGTCATATGGTATAACGTTATGACGTTTTACGATATATGGTATTACGTTATAACGTATTACGTTATATGGTATAACGTTATAACGTATTACGTTATATGGTATTACGTTATAACGTATTACGTTATATGGTATAACGTTATAACGTATTACCTTATATGGTATTACGTCATATGGTATAACGTTATAACGTATTACGTTATATGGTATTACGTCATAACGTAATACGTTATATGGCATAACGTTATAACGTATTACGTTATATGGTATTACGTCATAACGTAATACGTTATATGGCATAACGTTATAACGTATTGCGTTATATGGAATTACGTTATAACGTATTACGATATATGGTATAACGTTACAACGTATTACGTTATATGGTATAACGTCAAATGGTATAACGTTATAATGTATTACGTCATATTGTATAACGTTATAACGTAATACGTTATATAGTATAACGTCATAAGGTATAACGTTATAACGTATTACGTTATATGGTATAACGTTATAACGTATTACGTTATATGGTATTACGTCATAACGTATTACGTTATATGGTATAACGTCATATGGTATAACGTTATGACGTATTACGTTATATGGTATTACGTCATAACGTAATACGTTATATGGTATACCGTTATAACGTATTACGTTATATGGTATAACGTCAAATGGTATAACGTTATAATGTATTACGTCATATTGTATAACGTTATAACGTAATACGTTATATAGTATAACGTCATAAGGTATAACGTTATAACGTATTACGATATATGGTATTACGTTATAACGTATTACGTTATATGGTATAACGTTATAACGTATTACGTTATATGGTATTACGTTATAACGAATTACGTTATATGGTATAACGTTATATGGTATAACGTTATAACGTATTACCTTATATGGTATTACGTCATATGTTATAACGTTATAACGTATTACGTTATATGGTATTACGTCATAACGTAATACGTTATATGGCATAACGTTATATCGTATTACGTTATATGGTATTACGTCATAACGTAATACGTTATATGGCATAACGTTATAACGTATTGCGTTATATGGAATTACGTTATAACGTATTACGATATATGGTATAACGTTACAACGTATTACGTTATATGGTATAACGTCAAATGGTATAACGTTATAATGTATTACGTCATATTGTATAACGTTATAACGTAATACGTTATATAGTATAACGTCATAAGGTATAACGTTATAACGTATTACGTTATATGGTATAACGTTATAACGTATTACGTTATATGGTATAACGTTATAACGTATTACGTTATATGGTATTACGTCATAACGTATTACGTTATATGGTATAACGTTATAACGTATTACGTTATATGGTATTACGTCATAACGTAATACGTTATATGGTATAACGTTATAACGTATTACGTTATATGGTATTACGTTATAACGAAATAAGTTATATGGTATAACGTCATATGGTATAACGTTATAACGTATTACGTTATATGGTATTACGTTATAACGTATTACGTTATATGGTATAACGTTATAACGTATTACGATATATGGTATTACGTTATAATGTATTACGTTATATGGTATAACGTTATAACGTATTACGATATATCGTATTACGTTATAACGTATTACGTTATGTGGTATAACGTTATAACGTATTACGATATATGGTATAACGTTATAACGTATTACATTATATGGTATTACGTCATAACGTAATACGTTATATGGTATAACGTTATAACGTATTACGTTATATGCTATAACGTTATAACGTATTACCTTATATGGTATAACGTCATATGGTATAACGTTATAACGTATTACGTTATATGGTATAACGTTATAACGTATTACGTTATATGGTATTACGTCAAAACGTATTACGTTATGTGGTATAACGTTTTTAACGTATTACGTTATATGGTATTACGTCATAACGTAATACGTTGTATGGTATAACTTTATAACGTATTACGTTATATGCTATAACGTTATAAGGTATAACGCTATAACGTATTACGTTATATGGTATTACGTCATAACGTAATACGCTATATGGTATACCGTTATAACGTATTTCGTTATATGCTATAACGTCATATGGTATAACGTTATAACGTATTACGTTATATGGCATTAAGTTATAACGTATTACGTTATATGGTATAACGTTATAACGTATTACGTTATATGGTATTACGTTATAACGTACTACGTTATATGGTATAACGTTATAACGTAATACGCTATATGGTATAACCTCATATTGTTTAACGTTATAACGTATTACGTTATATGGTATTACGTTATAATGTATTACGTTATATGGTATAACGTTATAACGTATTACCTTATATAGTATAACGTCATAAGGTATAACGTTATAACGTATTACGTTATATGGTATAACGTTATAACGTATCACGTTATATGGCATCACGTTATAACGTATTACGTTTTATGGTATTACGTCATAACGTATTACGTTATATGGTATAACGTCATATGGTATAACGTTATGACGTATTACGTTATATGGTATTACGTCATAGCGTATTACGTTATATGCTATAACGTCATATGGTATAACGTTATGACGTATTACGTTATATGGTATTACGTCAAAACGTATTACGTTATGTGGCATATCGTTTTTAACGTATTACGTTATATGGTATTGCGTCATAACGTAATACGTTATATGGTATACCGTTATAACGTATTACGTTATATGCTATAACGTCATATGGTATAACGTTATAACGTATTACGTTATATGCTTTAACGTCATATGGTATAACGTTATGACGTATTACGTTATATGGTATTACGTCATTACGTATTACGTTATATGGTGTAACGTTATAACGTATTACGTTATATGCTATAACGTCATATGGTATAACGTTATAATGTATTACGACATATTGTATAACGTTATAACGTAATACGTTATACGGTATAACGTCATATGGTATAACGTTATAACGTATTACGTTATATGGTATAACGTTATAACGTATTACGTTATATGCTATAACGTCATATGGTATAACGTTATAATGTATTACGTCATATTGTATAACGTTATAATGTATTACGACATATTGTATAACGTTATAACGTAATACGTTATACGGTATAACGTCATATGGTATTACGTCATTACGTATTACGTTATATGGTGTAACGTTATAACGTATTACGTTATATGCTATAACGTCATATGGTATAACGTTATAATGTATTACGACATATTGTATAACGTTATAACGTAATACGTTATACGGTATAACGTCATATGGTATAACGTTATAACGTATTACGTTATATGGTATAACGTTATAACGTATTACGTTATATGCTATAACGTCATATGGTATAACGTTATAATGTATTACGTCATATTGTATAACGTTATAACGTAATACGTTATATGGTGTAACGTTATAACGTATTACGTTATATGCTATAACGTCATATGGTATAACGTTATAATGTATTACGACATATTGTATAACGTTATAACGTAATACGTTATACGGTATAACGTCATATGGTATAACGTTATAACGTATTACGTTATATGGTATAACGTTATAACGTATTACGTTATATGCTATAACGTCATATGGTATAACGTTATAATGTATTACGTCATATTGTATAACGTTATAACGTAATACGTTATATGGCATAACGTTATAACGTATTACGTTATATGGTATTACGTTATAATGTATTACGTTATATGGTATAACGTTATAACGTATTACGTTATATGCTATAACGTCATATGGTATAACGTTATAATGTATTACGTCATATTGTATAACGTTATAACGTAATACGTTATACGGTATAACGTCATATGGTATAACGTTATAACGTATTACGTTATATGGTATAACGTTATAACGTATTACGTTATATGCTATAACGTCATATGGCATAACGTTATAACGTATTACGTTATATGGTATAACGTTATAACGTATTACGTTATATGGTATAACGTTATAACGTATTACGTTATATGGTATAACGTCATATGGTATAACGTTATAATGTATTACGTCATATTGTATAACGTTATAACGTAATACGTTATATGGTGTAACGTTATAACGTATTACGTTATATGCTATAACGTCATATGGTATAACGTTATAATGTATTACGACATATTGTATAACGTTATAACGTATTACGTTATATGGTATTACGTCAAAACGTATTACGTTATGTGGCATAACATTTTTAACGTATTACGTTATATGGTATTACGTCATAATGTTTAACGTTATAACGTAATAAGTTATATGGTATAACGTCATATGGTATAACGTTATAACGTATTACGTTATATGGTATTACGTCATAACGTAATACGTTATATGGCATAACGTTACAACGTATTACGTTATATGGTATTACGTTATAATGTATTACGTTATATGGTATAACGTTATAACGTATTACCTTATATAGTATAACGTCATAAGGTATAACGTTATAACGTATTACGTTATATGGTATAACGTTATAACGTATCACGTTATATGGTATCACGTTATAACGTATTACGTTTTATGGTATTACGTCATAACGTATTACGTTATATGGTATAACGTCATATGGTATAACGTTATGACGTATTACGTTATATGGTATTACGTCATAGCGTATTACGTTATATGCTATAACGTCATATGGTATAACGTTATGACGTATTACGTTATATGGTATTACGTCAAAACGTATTACGTTATGTGGCATATCGTTTGTAACGTATTACGTTATATGGTATTGCGTCATAACGTAATACGTTATATGGTATACCGTTATAACGTATTACGTTATATGCTATAACGTCATATGGTATAACGTTATAACGTATTACGTTATATGCTATAACGTCATATGGTATAACGTTATGACGTATTACGTTATATGGTATTACGTCATTACGTATTACGTTAGATGGTGTAACGTTATAACGTATTACGTTATATGCTATAACGTCATATGGTATAACGTTATAATGTATTACGTCATATTGTATAACGTTATAACGTAATACGTTATACGGTATAACGTCATATGGTATAACGTTATAACGTATTACGTTATATGGTATTACGTCAAAACGTATTACGTTATGTGGTATAACGTTATAACGTATTACGTTATATGGTATTACGTCAAAACGTATTACGTTATGTGGCATAACGTTTTTAACGTATTACGTTATATGGTATTACGTAATAACGTATTACCTTATATGGTATAACGTTATAACGTATTACGTTATATGGTATTACGTCAAAACGTATTACGTTACATGGTATTACGTCATAACGTAATACGTTATATGGTATAACCTCATATTGTTTAACGTTATAACGTAATAAGTTATATGGCATAACGTCATATGGTATAACGTTATAACGTATTACGTTATATGGTATTACGTCATAACGTAATACGTTATATGGTATAACCTCATATTGTTTAACGTTATAACGTAATAAGTTATATGGCATAACGTCATATGGTATAACGTTATAACGTATTACGTTATATGGTATTACGTCATAACGTAATACGTTATATGGCATAACGTTATAACGTATTACGTTATATGGTATTACGTTATAATGTATTACGTTATATGGTATAACGTTATAACGTATTACGTTATATGGTATTACGTCAAAACGTATTACGTTATGTGGTATAACGTTTTTAACGTATTACGTTATATCGTATTACGTCATAACGTAATACGTTGTATGGTATAACGTTATAACGTATTACGTTATATGGTATTACGTCAAAACGTATTACGTTATGTGGCATAACATTTTTAACGTATTACGTTATATGGTATTACGTCATAACTTAATACGTTATATGGTATACCGTTATAACGTATTTCGTTATATGCTATAACGTCATATGGTATAACGTTATAAAGTATTACGTTATATGGCATTACGTTATAACGTATTACGTTATATGGTATAACGTTATAACGTATTACGTTATAAGGTATTACGTTATAACGTATTACGTTATATGGTATAACGTTATAACGTATTACGCTATATGGTATAACCTCATAATGTTTAACGTTATAACGTAATAAGTTATATGGTATAACGTCATATGGTATAACGTTATAACGTATTACGTTATATGGTATTACGTCATAACGTAATACGTTATATGGCATAACGTTACAACGTATTACGTTATATGGTATTACGTTATAATGTATTACGTTATATGGTATAACGTTATAACGTATTACCTTATATAGTATAACGTCATAAGGTATAACGTTATAACGTATTACGTTATATGGTATAACGTTATAACGTATCACGTTATATGGTATCACGTTATAACGTATTACGTTTTATGGTATTACGTCATAACGTATTACGTTATATGGTATAACGTCATATGGTATAACGTTATGACGTATTACGTTATATGGTATTACGTCATAGCGTATTACGTTATATGCTATAACGTCATATGGTATAACGTTATGACGTATTACGTTATATGGTATTACGTCAAAACGTATTACGTTATGTGGCATATCGTTTGTAACGTATTACGTTATATGGTATTGCGTCATAACGTAATACGTTATATGGTATACCGTTATAACGTATTACGTTATATGCTATAACGTCATATGGTATAACGTTATAACGTATTACGTTATATGCTATAACGTCATATGGTATAACGTTATGACGTATTACGTTATATGGTATTACGTCATTACGTATTACGTTATATGGTGTAACGTTATAACGTATTACGTTATATGCTATAACGTCATATGGTATAACGTTATAATGTATTACGTCATATTGTATAACGTTATAACGTAATACGTTATACGGTATAACGTCATATGGTATAACGTTATAACGTATTACGTTATATGGTATTACGTCAAAACGTATTACGTTATGTGGTATAACGTTATAACGTATTACGTTATATGGTATTACGTCAAAACGTATTACGTTATGTGGCATAACGTTTTTAACGTATTACGTTATATGGTATTACGTAATAACGTATTACCTTATATGGTATAACGTTATAACGTATTACGTTATATGGTATTACGTCAAAACGTATTACGTTATGTGGCATAACATTTTTAACGTATTACGTTATATGGTATTACGTCATAACGTAATACGTTATATGGTATAACCTCATATTGTTTAACGTTATAACGTAATAAGTTATATGGCATAACGTCATATGGTATAACGTTATAACGTATTACGTTATATGGTATTACGTCATAACGTAATACGTTATATGGCATAACGTTATAACGTATTACGTTATATGGTATTACGTTATAATGTATTACGTTATATGGTATAACGTTATAACGTATTACGTTATATGGTATTACGTCATAACGTAATACGTTATATGGCATAACGTTATAACGTATTACGTTATATGGTATTACGTTATAATGTATTACGATATATGGTATTACGTTATAACGTATTACGTTATATGGTATAACGCTATAACGTATTACGTTATATGGTATTACGTTATAACGTATTACGTTATATGGTATAACGTTATATGGCATAACGTTATAACGTATTGCGTTATATGGAATTACGTTATAACGCATTACGATATATGGTATAACGTTACAACGTATTACGTTATATGGTATAAGGTCAAATGGTATAACGTTATAATGTATTACGTCATATTGTGTAACGTTATAACGTAATACGTTATATAGTATAACGTCATAAGGTATAACGTTATAACGTATTACGTTATATGGTATAACGTCATAACGTATTACGTTATATGGTATAACGTCATATGGTATAACGTTATGACGTATTACGTTATATGGTATTACGTCATAGCGTATTACGTTATATGGTATAACGTTATAACGTATTACGTTATTTGCTATAACGTCATATGGTATAACGTTATAAGGTATTACGTTATATGGTATTACTTCATAACGTAATACGTTATATGGTATAACGTTATAACGTATTACGTTATATGGTATTACGTTATAACGAAATAAGTTATATGGTATAACGTCATATGGTATAACGTTATAACGTATTACGTTATATGGTATTACGTTATAACGTATTACGTTATATGGTATAACGTTATAACGTATTACGTTATATGGTATTACGTCAAAACGTATTACGTTATATGGTATAACGTTATAACGTATTACGATATATGGTATTACGTTATAACGTATTACGTTACATGGTATAACGTTATAACGTATTACGTTATATGGTATTACGTTATAACGTATTACGTTATATGGTATAACGTTATATGGTATAACGTTATAACGTATTACCTTATATGGTATAACGTCATATGGTATAACGTTATAACGTATTACGTTATATGGTATTACGTCATAACGTAATACGTTATATGGCATAACGTTACAACGTATTACGTTATATGGTATTACGTTATAATGTATTACGTTATATGGTATAACGTTATAACGTATTACCTTATATAGTATAACGTCATAAGGTATAACGTTATAACGTATTACGTTATATGGTATAAAGTTATAACGTATCACGTTATATGGTATCACGATATAACGTATTACGTTTTATGGTATTACGTCATAACGTATTACGTTATATGGTATAACGTCATATGGTATAACGTTATGACGTATTACGTTATATGGTATTACGTCATAGCGTATTACGTTATATGCTATAACGTCATATGGTATAACGTTATGACGTATTACGTTATATGGTATTACGTCAAAACGTATTACGTTATGTGGCATATCGTTTGTAACGTATTACGTTATATGGTATTGCGTCATAACGTAATACGTTATATGGTATACCGTTATAACGTATTACGTTATATGCTATAACGTCATATGGTATAACGTTATAACGTATTACGTTATATGCTATAACGTCATATGGTATAACGTTATGACGTATTACGTTATATGGTATTACGTCATTACGTATTACGTTAGATGGTGTAACGTTATAACGTATTACGTTATATGCTATAACGTCATATGGTATAACGTTATAATGTATTACGTCATATTGTATAACGTTATAACGTAATACGTTATACGGTATAACGTCATATGGTATAACGTTATAACGTATTACGTTATATGGTATTACGTCAAAACGTATTACGTTATGTGGTATAACGTTATAACGTATTACGTTATATGGTATTACGTCAAAACGTATTACGTTATGTGGCATAACGTTTTTAACGTATTACGTTATATGGTATTACGTAATAACGTATTACCTTATATGGTATAACGTTATAACGTATTACGTTATATGGTATTACGTCAAAACGTATTACGTTACATGGTATTACGTCATAACGTAATACGTTATATGGTATAACCTCATATTGTTTAACGTTATAACGTAATAAGTTATATGGCATAACGTCATATGGTATAACGTTATAACGTATTACGTTATATGGTATTACGTCATAACGTAATACGTTATATGGTATAACCTCATATTGTTTAACGTTATAACGTAATAAGTTATATGGCATAACGTCATATGGTATAACGTTATAACGTATTACGTTATATGGTATTACGTCATAACGTAATACGTTATATGGCATAACGTTATAACGTATTACGTTATATGGTATTACGTTATAATGTATTACGTTATATGGTATAACGTTATAACGTATTACGTTATATGGTATTACGTCAAAACGTATTACGTTATGTGGTATAACGTTTTTAACGTATTACGTTATATCGTATTACGTCATAACGTAATACGTTGTATGGTATAACGTTATAACGTATTACGTTATATGGTATTACGTCAAAACGTATTACGTTATGTGGCATAACATTTTTAACGTATTACGTTATATGGTATTACGTCATAACTTAATACGTTATATGGTATACCGTTATAACGTATTTCGTTATATGCTATAACGTCATATGGTATAACGTTATAAAGTATTACGTTATATGGCATTACGTTATAACGTATTACGTTATATGGTATAACGTTATAACGTATTACGTTATAAGGTATTACGTTATAACGTATTACGTTATATGGTATAACGTTATAACGTATTACGCTATATGGTATAACCTCATAATGTTTAACGTTATAACGTAATAAGTTATATGGTATAACGTCATATGGTATAACGTTATAACGTATTACGTTATATGGTATTACGTCATAACGTAATACGTTATATGGCATAACGTTACAACGTATTACGTTATATGGTATTACGTTATAATGTATTACGTTATATGGTATAACGTTATAACGTATTACCTTATATAGTATAACGTCATAAGGTATAACGTTATAACGTATTACGTTATATGGTATAACGTTATAACGTATCACGTTATATGGTATCACGTTATAACGTATTACGTTTTATGGTATTACGTCATAACGTATTACGTTATATGGTATAACGTCATATGGTATAACGTTATGACGTATTACGTTATATGGTATTACGTCATAGCGTATTACGTTATATGCTATAACGTCATATGGTATAACGTTATGACGTATTACGTTATATGGTATTACGTCAAAACGTATTACGTTATGTGGCATATCGTTTGTAACGTATTACGTTATATGGTATTGCGTCATAACGTAATACGTTATATGGTATACCGTTATAACGTATTACGTTATATGCTATAACGTCATATGGTATAACGTTATAACGTATTACGTTATATGCTATAACGTCATATGGTATAACGTTATAATGTATTACGTCATATTGTATAACTTTATAACGTAATACGTTATACGGTATAACGTCATATGGTATAACGTTATAACGTATTACGTTATATGGTATAACGTTATAACGTATTACGTTATATGCTATAACGTCATATGGTATAACGTTATAATGTATTACGTCATATTGTATAACGTTATAACGTAATACGTTATATGGTATAACGTTGTAACGTATTACGTTATATGGTATTACTTCAAAACGTATTACGTTATATGGTATAACGTTATACCGTATTACGATATATGGTATTACGTTATAACGTATTACGTTATATGGTATAACGCTATAACGTATTACGTTATATGGTATTTCGTTATAACGTATTACGTTATATGGTATAACGTTATATGGCATAACGTTATAACGTATTGCGTTATATGGAATTACGTTATAACGTATTACGATATATGGTATAACGTTACAACGTATTACGTTACATGGTATAACGTCAAATGGTATAACGTTATAATGTATTACGTCATATTGTGTAACGTTATAACGTAATACGTTATATAGTATAACGTCATAAGGTATAACGTTATAACGTATTACGTTATATGGTATAACGTTATAACGTATTACGTTATATGGTATTACGTCATAACGTATTACGTTATATGGTATAACGTCATATGGTATAACGTTATGACGTATTACGTTATATGGTATTACGTCATAGCGTATTACGTTATATGGTATAACGTTATAACGTATTACGTTATTTGCTATAACGTCATATGGTATAACGTTATAAGGTATTACGTTATATGGTATTACTTCATAACGTAATACGTTATATGGTATAACGTTATAACGTATTACGTTATATGGTATTACGTTATAACGAAATAAGTTATATGGTATAACGTCATATGGTATAACGTTATAACGTATTACGTTATATGGTATTACGTTATAACGTATTACGTTATATGGTATAACGTTATAACGTATTACGTTATATGGTATTACGTCAAAACGTATTACGTTATATGGTATAACGTTATAACGTATTACGATATATGGTATTACGTTATAACGTATTACGTTACATGGTATAACGTTATAACGTATTACGTTATATGGTATTACGTTATAACGTATTACGTTATATGGTATAACGTTATATGGTATAACGTTATAACGTATTACCTTATATGGTATAACGTCATATGGTATAACGTTATAACGTATTACGTTATATGGCATAACGTTATAACGTATTACGTTATATGGTATTACGTCATAACGTAATACGTTATATGGCATAACGTTATAACGTATTACGTTATATGGTATTACGTTATAATGTATTACGTTATATGGTATAACGTGATAACGTATTACCTTATATGGTATAACGTCATATGGTATAACGTTGTAACGTATTACGTTTTATGGCATAACGTTATAACGTATTACGTTATATGGTATAACGTTATATGGTATAACGTTATAACGTATTACGTTATGTGGTATTACGTCAAAAAGGTATTACGTTATATGGTATAACGTTATAACGTATTACGATATATGGTATTACGTTATAACGTATTACGTTATGTGGTATAACGTTATAACGTATTACGTTATATGGTATTACGTTGTAACGTATTACGTTATATGGTATAACGTTATATGGTATAACGTTATAACGTATTACCTTATATGGTGTAACGTCATATGGTATAACGTTATAACGTATTACGTTATATGGTATCACGTTATAACGGATTACGTCATATGGTATAACGTTATAACGTATTACGTTATATGGTATCACATTATAACGTATTACTTTATATGGTATTACGTCAAAACGTATTACGTTATATGGTATAACGTTATATGGTATAACGTTATAACGTATTACGATATATGGTATTACGTTATAACGTATTACGTTATATGGTATAACGTTATAACGTATTACGTTATATGGTATTACGTCATAACGTATTACGTTATATGGTATAACGTTATAACGTATTACGATATATGGTATTACGTTATAACGTATTACGTTATGTGGTATAACGTTATAACGTATTACGATATATGGTATAACTTTATAACGTATTACATTATATGGTATTACGTCATAACGTAATACGTTATGTGGTATAACGTTATAACGTATTACGTTATATGGTATTACGTCAAAACGTATTACGTTATGTGGCATAACGTTTTTAACGTATTACGTTATATGGTATTACGTAATAACGTATTACCTTATATGGTATAACGTTATAACGTATTACGTTATATGGTATTACGTCAAAACGTATTACGTTATATGGTATAACGTTATATGGTATAACGTTATAACGTATTACGATATATGGTATAACGTCATATGGTATAACGTTATAACGTATTACGTTATATGGTATTACGTTATAACGTAATACGTTATATGGTATTACGTCAAAACGTATTACGTTATGTGGTATAACGTTATAACGTATTACGTTATATGGTATTACGTCAAAACGTATTACGTTATGTGGCATAACGTTTTTAACGTATTACGTTATATGGTATTACGTAATAACGTATTACCTTATATGGTATAACGTTATAACGTATTACGTTATATGGTATTACGTCAAAACGTATTACGTTATGTGGCATAACATTTTTAACGTATTACGTTATATGGTATTACGTCATAACGTAATACGTTATATGGTATACCGTTATAACGTATTACGTTATATGCTATAACGTCATATGGTATAACGTTATAACGTATTACGTTATATGGCATTACGTTATAACGTATTACGTTATATGGTATAACGTTATAACGTATTATGTTATATGGTATTACGTTATAACGTATTACGTTACATGGTATAACGTTATAACGTATTACGTTATATGGTATAACCTCATATTGTTTAACGTTATAACGTAATAAGTTATATGGCATAACGTCATATGGTATAACGTTATAACGTATTACGTTATATGGTATTACGTCATAACGTAATACGTTATATGGCATAACGTTATAACGTATTACGTTATATGGTATACCGTTGTAACGTATTACGTTATATGGTATAACGTTATAACGTATTACCTTATATGGTATAACGTCATATGGTATATCGTTGTAACGTATTACGTTATATGGTATAACGTTATAACGTATTACGTTATATGGTATTACGTCAAAACGTATTACGTTATGTGGTATAACGTTTTTAACGTATTACGTTATATGGTATTACGTCATAACGTAATACGTTGTATGGTATAACGTTATAACGTATTACGTTATATGGTATTACGTCAAAACGTATTACGTTATATGGCATTACGTTATAACGTATTACGTTATATGGTATAACGTTATAACGTATCACGTTATATGGTATTACGTTATAACGTATTACGTTATATGGTATAACGTTATAACGTATTACGTTATATGGTATAACCTCATATTGTTTAACGTTATAACGTAATAAGTTATATGGTATAACGTCATATGGTATAACGTTATAACGTATTACGTTATATGGTATTACGTCATAACGTAATACGTTATGTGGCATAACGTTATAACGTATTACGTTATATGGTATTACGTTATAATGTATTACGTTATATGGTATAACGTTATAACGTATTACCTTATATAGTATAACGTCATAAGGTATAACGTTATAACGTATTACGTTATATGGTATAACGTTATAACGTATCACGCTATATGGTATCACGTTATAACGTATTACGTTTTATGGTATTACGTCATAACGTATTACGTTATATGGTATAACGTCATATGGTATAACGTTATGACGTATTACGTTATATGGTATTACGTCATAGTGTATTACGTTATATGGTATAACGTTATAACGTATTACGTTATTTGCTATAACGCCATATGGTATAACGTTATAACGTATTACGTTATATGGTATTACGTTATAACGTAATACGTTATATGGTATAACGTTATAACGTATTACGTTATATGGTATTACGTTGTAACGTAATACGTTATATGGTATTACGTTATAACGTAATTCGTTATATGGTATAACGTTATAACGTATTACGTTATATGGTATTACGTCATAACCTAATACGTTATATGGTATTACGTCAAAACGTATTACGTTATGTGGCATAACGTTTTTAACGTATTACGTTATATGGTATTACGTCATAACGTATTACCTTATATGGTATAACGTTATAACGTATTACGTTATATGGTATTACGTCAAAACGTATTACGTTATGTGGCATATCGTTTTTAACGTATTACGTTATATGGTATTGCGTCATAACGTAATACGTTATATGGTATACCGTTATAACGTATTACGTTATATGCTATAACGTCATATGGTATAACGTTATAACGTATTACGTTATATGCTATAACGTCATATGGTATAACGTTATGACGTATTACGTTATATGGTATTACGTCATTACGTATTACGTTATATGGTATAACGTTATAACGTATTACGTTATATGCTATAACGTCATATGGTATAACGTTATAATGTATTACGTCATATTGTATAACGTTATAACGTAATACGTTACATGGTATAACGTTGTAACGTATTACGTTATATGGTATTACTTCAAAACGTATTACGTTATATGGTATAACGTTATACCGTATTACGATACATGGTATTACGTTATAACGTATTACGTTATATGGTATAACGTTATAACGTATTACGTTATATGGTATTACGTTATAACGTATTACGTTATATGGTATAACGTTATATGGTATAACGTTATAACGTATTACCTTATATAGTATAACGTCATATGGTATAACGTTATAACGTATTACGTTATATGGTATTACGTCATAACGTAATACGTTATATGGCATAACGTTATAACGTATTGCGTTATATGGAATTACGTTATAACGTATTACGATATATGGTATAACGTTATAACGTATTACGTTATATGGTATAACGTCAAATGGTATAACGTTATAATGTATTACGTCATATTGTATAACGTTATAACGTAATACGTTATATAGTATAATGTCATAAGGTATAACGTTATAACGTATTACGCTATATGGTATAACGTTATAACGTATTACGTTATATGGTATTACGTCATAACGTATTACGTTATATGGTATAACGTCATATGGTATAACGTTATGACGTATTACGTTATATGGTATTACGTCATACCGTATTACGTTATATGGTATAACGTTATAACGTATTACGTTATTTGCTATAACGTCATATGGTATAACGTTATAAGGTATTACGTTATATGGTATTACGTCATAACGTAACACGTTATATGGTATAACGTTATAACGTATTTCGTTATATGGTATTACGTTATAACGAAATAAGTTATATGGTATAACGTCATATGGTATTACGTCAAAACGTATTACGTTATATGGTATAACGTTATAACGTATTACGATATATGGTATTACGTTATAACGTATTACGTTATATGGTATATCGTTATAACGTATTACGTTATATGGTATTACCTTATATGGTATAACGTCATATGGTATAACGTTATAACGTATTACGTTATATGGTATCACGTTATAACGTATTACGTTATATGGCATAACGTTATAACGTATTACGTTATATGGTATTACGTCATAGTGTATTACGTTATATGGTATAACGTTATAACGTATTACGTTATTTGCTATAACGCCATATGGTATAACGTTATAACGTATTACGTTATATGGTATTACGTTATAACGTAATACGTTATATGGTATAACGTTATAACGTATTACGTTATATGGTATTACGTTGTAACGTAATACGTTATATGGTATTACGTTATAACGTAATTCGTTATATGGTATAACGTTATAACGTATTACGTTATATGGTATTACGTCATAACCTAATACGTTATATGGTATTACGTCAAAACGTATTACGTTATGTGGCATAACGTTTTTAACGTATTACGTTATATGGTATTACGTCATAACGTATTACCTTATATGGTATAACGTTATAACGTATTACGTTATATGGTATTACGTCAAAACGTATTACGTTATGTGGCATATCGTTTTTAACGTATTACGTTATATGGTATTGCGTCATAACGTAATACGTTATATGGTATACCGTTATAACGTATTACGTTATATGCTATAACGTCATATGGTATAACGTTATAACGTATTACGTTATATGCTATAACGTCATATGGTATAACGTTATGACGTATTACGTTATATGGTATTACGTCATTACGTATTACGTTATATGGTATAACGTTATAACGTATTACGTTATATGCTATAACGTCATATGGTATAACGTTATAATGTATTACGTCATATTGTATAACGTTATAACGTAATACGTTACATGGTATAACGTTGTAACGTATTACGTTATATGGTATTACTTCAAAACGTATTACGTTATATGGTATAACGTTATACCGTATTACGATACATGGTATTACGTTATAACGTATTACGTTATATGGTATAACGTTATAACGTATTACGTTATATGGTATTACGTTATAACGTATTACGTTATATGGTATAACGTTATATGGTATAACGTTATAACGTATTACCTTATATAGTATAACGTCATATGGTATAACGTTATAACGTATTACGTTATATGGTATTACGTCATAACGTAATACGTTATATGGCATAACGTTATAACGTATTGCGTTATATGGAATTACGTTATAACGTATTACGATATATGGTATAACGTTATAACGTATTACGTTATATGGTATAACGTCAAATGGTATAACGTTATAATGTATTACGTCATATTGTATAACGTTATAACGTAATACGTTATATAGTATAATGTCATAAGGTATAACGTTATAACGTATTACGTTATATGGTATAACGTTATAACGTATTACGTTATATGGTATTACGTCATAACGTATTACGTTATATGGTATAACGTCATATGGTATAACGTTATGACGTATTACGTTATATGGTATTACGTCATACCGTATTACGTTATATGGTATAACGTTATAACGTATTACGTTATTTGCTATAACGTCATATGGTATAACGTTATAAGGTATTACGTTATATGGTATTACGTCATAACGTAACACGTTATATGGTATAACGTTATAACGTATTTCGTTATATGGTATTACGTTATAACGAAATAAGTTATATGGTATAACGTCATATGGTATTACGTCAAAACGTATTACGTTATATGGTATAACGTTATAACGTATTACGATATATGGTATTACGTTATAACGTATTACGTTATATGGTATAACGTTATAACGTATTACGTTATATGGTATTACCTTATATGGTATAACGTCATATGGTATAACGTTATAACGTATTACGTTATATGGTATCACGTTATAACGTATTACGTTATATGGCATAACGTTATAACGTATTACGTTATATGGTAGTACGTTATAATGTATTACGTTATATGGTATAACGTTATAACGTATTACCTTATATGGTATAACGTCATATGGTATAACGTTGTAACGTATTACGTTATATGGTATAACGTTATAACGTATTACGTTATATGGTATTACGTCAAAACGTATTACGTTATGTGGTATAACGTTTTTAACGTATTACGTTATATGGTATTACGTCATAACGTAATACGTTGTATGGTATAACGTTATAACGTATTACGTTATATGCTATAACGTTATATGGTATAACGTTATAACGTATTACGTTATGTGGTATTACGTCAAAACGTATTACGTTATATGGTATAACGTTATAACGTATTACGATATATGGTATTACGTTATAACGTATTACGTTATATGGTATAACGTCATATGGTATAACGTTATGACGTATTACGTTATATGGTATTACGTCATAGCGTATTACGTTATATGGTATAACGTTATAACGTATTACGTTATTTGCTATAACGTCATATGGTATAACGTTATAAGGTATTACGTTATATGGTATTACGTCATAACGTAATACGTTATATGGTATAACGTTATAACGTATTACGTTATATGGTATTACGTTATAACGAAATAAGTTATATGGTATAACGTCATATGGTATTACGTCAAAACGTATTACGTTATATGGTATAACGTTATAACGTATTACGATATATGGTATTACGTTATAACGTATTACGTTATATGGTATAACGTTATAACGTATTACGTTATATGGTATTACCTTATATGGTATAACGTCATATGGTATAACGTTATAACGTATTACGTTATATGGTATCACGTTATAACGTATTACGTTATATGGCATAACGTTATAACGTATTACGATATATGGTATTACGTTATAACGTATTACGTTATGTGGTATAACGTTATAACGTATTACGTTATATGGTATTACGATATAACGTATTACGTTATATGCTATAACGTTATATGGTATAACGTTATAACGTATTACGATATATGGTATTGCGTTATAACGTATTACGTTATATGGTATAACGTTATAACGTATTACGTTATATGGTATTACGTCATAACGTATTACGTTATATGGCATAACATTTATAACGTATTACGTTATATGGAATTACGTTATAACGTATTACGATATATGGTATAACGTTATAACGTATTACGTTATATGGTATTACGTCATAACGTAATACGTTATATGGTATAACGTTATAACGTATTACGTTATATGGTATAAAGTTATAACGTATTACGATATATGGTATTACGTTATAACGTATTACGTTATGTGGTATAACGTTATAACGTATTACGTTATATGGTATTACGTCAAAACGTATTACGTTATGTGTTATAACGTTTTTAACGTATTACGTTATATGGTATTACGTCATAACGTATTACGTTATGTGGTATAACGTTTTTAACGTATTACGTTATATGGTATTACGTCATAACGTAATACGTTGTATGGTATAACTTTATAACGTATTACGTTATATGCTATAACGTTATAACGTATTACCTTATATGGTGTAACGTCATATGGTATAACGTTATAACGTATTACGTTATATGGTATCACGTTATAACGTATTACGTCATATGGTATAACGTTATAACGTATTACGTTATATGGTATAACGTTATAACGTATTACGTTATATGGTATAAAGTTATAACGTATTACGATATATGGTATTACGTTATAACGTATTACGTTATGTGGTATAACGTTATAACGTATTACGTTATATGGTATTACGTCAAAACGTATTACGTTATGTGTTATAACGTTTTTAACGTATTACGTTATATGGTATTACGTCATAACGTATTACGTTATGTGGTATAACGTTTTTAACGTATTACGTTATATGGTATTACGTCATAACGTAATACGTTGTATGGTATAACTTTATAACGTATTACGTTATATGCTATAACGTTATAACGTATTACCTTATATGGTATAACGTCATATGGTATAACGTTATAACGTATTACGTTATATGGTATAACGTTATAACGTATTACGTTATATGGTATAACGTCAAAACGTATTACGTTATGTGGTATAACGTTTTTAACGTATTACGTTATATGGTATTACGTCATAACGTAATACGTTGTATGGTATAACTTTATAACGTATTACGTTATATGCTCTAACGTTATAAGGTATAACGTTATAACGTATTACGTTATATGGTATTACGTCAAAACGTATTACGTTATATGGTATAACGTTATATGGTATAACGTTATAACGTATTACGATATATGGTATTGCGTTATAACGTATTACGTTATATGGTATAACGTTATAACGTATTACGTTATATGGTATTACGTCATAACGTATTACGTTATATGGTATAACGTTATATGGTATAACGTTATAACGTATTACCTTATATGGTATAACGTCATATGGTATTACGTTATAACGTATTACGTTATGTGGTATAACGTTATAACGTATTACGTTATATGGTATTACGTCAAAACGTATTACGTTATGTGTTATAACGTTTTTAACGTATTACGTTATATGGTATTACGTCATAACGTATTACGTTATGTGGTATAACGTTTTTAACGTATTACGTTATATGGTATTACGTCATAACGTAATACGTTGTATGGTATAACTTTATAACGTATTACGTTATATGCTATAACGTTATAACGTATTACCTTATATGGTGTAACGTCATATGGTATAACGTTATAACGTATTACGTTATATGGTATCACGTTATAGCGTATTACGTCATATGGTATAACGTTATAACGTATTACGTTATATGGTATAACGTTATAACGTATTACGTTATATGGTATAAAGTTATAACGTATTACGATATATGGTATTACGTTATAACGTATTACGTTATGTGGTATAACGTTATAACGTATTACGTTATATGGTATTACGTCAAAACGTATTACGTTATGTGTTATAACGTTTTTAACGTATTACGTTATATGGTATTACGTCATAACGTATTACGTTATGTGGTATAACGTTTTTAACGTATTACGTTATATGGTATTACGTCATAACGTAATACGTTGTATGGTATAACTTTATAACGTATTACGTTATATGCTATAACGTTATAACGTATTACCTTATATGGTATAACGTCATATGGTATAACGTTATAACGTATTACGTTATATGGTATAACGTTATAACGTATTACGTTATATGGTATAACGTCAAAACGTATTACGTTATGTGGTATAACGTTTTTAACGTATTACGTTATATGGTATTACGTCATAACGTATTACGTTATATGGTATAACGTTATAACGTATTACGTTATATGGTATTACGTCAAAACGTATTACGTTATATGGTATAACGTTATATGGTATAACGTTATAACGTATTACGATATATGGTATTGCGTTATAACGTATTACGTTATATGGTATAACGTTATAACGTATTACGTTATATGGTATTACGTCATAACGTATTACGTTATATGGTATAACGTTATATGGTATAACGTTATAACGTATTACCTTATATGGTATAACGTCATATGGTATAACGTTATAACGTATTACGTTATATGGTATCACGTTATAACGTATTACGTCATATGGTATAACGTTATAACGTATTACGTTATATGGTATCACGCTATAACGTATTACGTTATATGGCATAACATTTATAACGTATTACGTTATATGGAATTACGTTATAACGTATTACGATATATGGTATAACGTTATAACGTATTACGTTATATGGTATTACGTCATAACGTAATATGTTATATGGTATAACGTTATAACGTATTACGTTATATGGTATAACGTTATAACGTATTACGTTATATGCTATAACGTCATATGGTATAACGTTATAACGTATTACGTTATATGGTATAACGTTATAACGTATTACGTTATATGGTATTACGTCAAAACGTATTACGATATATGGTATAACGTTATAACGTATTACGTTATATGGTATAACGTTATATGGTATAACGTTATAACGTATTACGATATATGGTATTGCGTTATAACGTATTACGTTATATGGTATAACGTTATAACGTATTACGTTATATGGTATTACGTCATAACGTATTACGTTATATGGTATCACGTTATAACGTATTACGTCATATGGTATAACGTTATAACGTATTACGTTATATGGTATCACGTTATAACGTATTACGTTATATGGCATAACATTTATAACGTATTACGTTATATGGAATTACGTTATAACGTATTACGATATATGGTATAACGTTATAACGTATTACGTTATATGGTATTACGTCATAACGTAATACGTTATATGGTATAACGTTATAACGTATTACGTTATATGCTATAACGTCATATGGTATAACGTTATAACGTATTACGTTATATGCTATAACGTTATAAGGTATAACGTTATAACGTATTACGTTATATGGTATTACGTCAAAACGTATTACGTTATATGGTATAACGTTATATGGTATAACGTTATAACGTATTACGATATATGGTATTGCGTTATAACGTATTACGTTATATGGTATAACGTTATAACGTATTACGTTATATGGTATTACGTCATAACGTATTACGTTATATGGTATAACGTTATATGGTATAACGTTATAACGTATTACCTTATATGGTATAACGTCATATGGTATAACGTTATAACGTATTACGTTATATGGTATCACGTTATAACGTATTACGTCATATGGTATAACGTTATAACGTATTACGTTATATGGTATCACGTTATAACGTATTACGTTATATGGCATAACATTTATAACGTATTACGTTATATGGAATTACGTTATAACGTATTACGATATATGGTATAACGTTATAACGTATTACGTTATATGGTATTACGTCATAACGTAATACGTTATATGGTATAACGTTATAACGTATTACGTTATATGGTATAACGTTATAACGTATTACGTTATATGCTATAACGTCATATGGTATAACGTTATAACGTATTACGTTATATGGTATAACGTTATAACGTATTACGTTATATGGTATTACGTCAAAACGTATTACGATATATGGTATAACGTTATAACGTATTACGTTATATGGTATTACGTCATAACGTAATACGTTATATGGTATATCGTTATAACGTATTACGTTATATGCTATAACGTCATATGGTATAACGTTATAATGTATTACGTCATATTGCATAACGTTATAACGTATTACGTTATATGGTATAACGTCATATGGTATAACGTTATAACGTATTACGATATATGGTATAACGTTATAACGTATTACGTTATATGGTATTACGTCATAACGTAATACGTTATATGGTATAACGTTATAACGTATTACCTTATATGGTATAACGCCATATGGTATAACGTTATAACGTATTACGTTATATGGTAATACGTTATAACGTATTACGTTATATGGTATCACGTTATAACGTATTACGTTATATGGTAATAAGTCATAACGTATTACGTTATATGGTATTACGTTATATGGTATTACGTTATAACGTATTACGTTATATGGTATAACGTTATAACGTATTACCTTATATGGAATATCGTTATATGGTATAACGTTATAACGTATTACGTTATATGGTATCACGTTATAACGTATTACGTTTTATGGTATTACGTCATAACGTATTACGTTATATGGTATAACGTTATAACGTATTACGTTATATGGTATAACGTTATAACGTATTACCTTATATGGTAAAACGTCATAAGGTATAACGTTATAACGTATTACCTTATATGGTAAAACGTCATAAGGTATAACGTTATAACGTATTACGTTATATGGTATAACGTTATAACGTATCACGTTATATGGTATCACGTTATAACGTATTACGTTTTATGGTATTACGTCATAACGTATTACTTTACATGGTATTACGTCATAACGTAATACGTTATATGGTATAACGCTATAACGTATTACGTTATATGCTATAACGTCATATGGTATAACGTTATGACGTATTACGTTATATGGTATTACGTCATAGCGTATTACGTTATATGGTATAACGTTATAACGTATTACGCTATATGCTATAACGTTATATGGTATAACGTTATAACGTATTACGTTATGTGGTATTACGTCATAACGTAATACGTTATATGGTATTACGTCATAACGTAATACGTTATATGGCATAACGTTATAAAGTATTACGTTATATGGTATTACGTCATAACGTAATACGTTGTATGGTATTACGTTATATGGTATTACGTTATAACGTATTACGTTATATGGTATAACGTTATAACGTATTACCTTATATGGTATATCGTTATATGGTATAACGTTATAACGTATTACGTTATATGGTATCACGTTATAACGTATTACGTTTTATGGTATTACGTCATAACGTATTACGTTATATGGTATAACGTTATAACGTATTACGTTATATGGTATAACGTTATAACGTATTACCTTATATGGTAAAACGTCATAAGGTATAACGTTATAACGTATTACGTTATATGGTATAACGTTATAACGTATCACGTTATTTGGTATCACGTTATAACGTATTACGTTTTATGGTATTACGTCATAACGTATTACTTTACATGGTATTACGTCATAACGTAATACGTTATATGGTATAACGCTATAACGTATTACGTTATATGCTATAACGTCATATGGTATAACGTTATGACGTATTACGTTATATGGTATTACGTCATAGCGTATTACGTTATATGGTATAACGTTATAACGTATTACGTTATTTGCTATAACGCCATATGGTATAACGTTGTAAGGTATTACGTTATATGGTATTACGTCATAACGTAATACGTTATATGGTATAACGTTATAACGTATTACGTTATATGGTATTACGTTATAACGTAATACGTTATATGGTATAACGTCATATGGTATAACGTTATAACGTATTACGTTATAAGGTATTACGTTATAACGTAATACGTTATATGGTATAACGTTATAACGTATTACTTTACATGGTATTACGTCATAACGTAATACGTTATATGGTATAACGCTATAACGTATTACGTTATATGCTATAACGTCATATGGTATAACGTTATAACGTATTACGTTATATGGTATTACGTTATAACGTATTACGTTATATGGTATAACGTCATATGGTATAACGTTATAACGTATTACGTTATATGGTATTACGTCATAACGTAATACGTTATATGGTATTACGTCAAAACGTATTACGTTATGTGGTATAACGTTATAACGTATTACGTTATATGGTATTACGTCAAAACGTATTACGTTATGTGGCATAACGTTTTTAACGTATTACGTTATATGGTATTACGTAATAACGTATTACCTTATATGGTATAACGTTATAACGTATTACGTTATATGGTATTACGTTATAACGTAATACGTTATATGGTATAACGTCATATGGTATAACGTTATAACGTATTACGTTATAAGGTATTACGTTATAACGTAATACGTTATATGGTATAACGTTATAACGTATTACTTTACATGGTATTACGTCATAACGTAATACGTTATATGGTATAACGCTATAACGTATTACGTTATATGCTATAACGTCATATGGTATAACGTTATAACGTATTACGTTATATGGTATTACGTTATAACGTATTACGTTATATGGTATAACGTCATATGGTATAACGTTATAACGTATTACGTTATATGGTATTACGTCATAACGTAATACGTTATATGGTATTACGTCAAAACGTATTACGTTATGTGGTATAACGTTATAACGTATTACGTTATATGGTATTACGTCAAAACGTATTACGTTATGTGGCATAACGTTTTTAACGTATTACGTTATATGGTATTACGTAATAACGTATTACCTTATATGGTATAACGTTATAACGTATTACGTTATATGGTATTACGTCAAAACGTATTACGTTATGTGGCATAACATTTTTAACGTATTACGTTATATGGTATTACGTCATAACGTAATACGTTATATGGTATACCGTTATAACGTATTACGTTATATGCTATAACGTCATATGGTATAACGTTATAACGTATTACGTTATATGGCATTACGTTATAACGTATTACGTTATATGGTATAACGTTATAACGTATTACGTTATATGGTATTACGTTATAACGTATTACGTTATATGGTATAACGTTATAACGTATTACGTTATATGGTATTACGTTATAACGTATTACGTTATATGGTATAACGTTATATGGTATAACGTTATAACGTATTACCTTATATGCTATAACGTCATATGGTATAACGTTATAACGTATTACGTTATATGCTATAACGTCATATGGTATAACGTTATGACGTATTACGTTATATGGTATTACGTTATATGGTATAACGTTATAACGTATTACGTTATATGGTATTACGTTATAACGTATTACGTTATATGGTATAACGTTATAACGTATTACCTTATATGCTATAACGTCATATGGTATAACGTTATAACGTATTACGTTATATGCTATAACGTCATATGGTATAACGTTATGACGTATTACTTTATATGGTATTACGTCATTACGTATTACGTTATATGGTATAACGTTATAACGTATTACGTTATATGCTATAACGTCATATGGTATAACGTTATAATGTATTACGTCATATTGTATAACGTTATAACGTAATACGTTATATGGTATAACGTTGTAACGTATTACGTTATATGGTATTACTTCAAAACGTATTACGTTATATGGTATAACGTTATACCGTATTACGATATATGGTATTACGTTATAACGTATTACGTTATATGGTATAACGTTATAACGTATTACGTTATATGGTATTACGTTATAACGTATTACGTTATATGGTATAACGTTATATGGTATAACGTTATAACGTATTACCTTATATGGTATAACGTCATATGGTATAACGTTATAACGTATTACGTTATATGGTATTACGTCATAACGTAATACGTTATATGGTATAACGTTATAACGTATTACGTTATATGGTATTACGTTATAACGTAATACGTTATATGGTATAACGTCAAAACGTATTACGTTATGTAGTATAACGTTTTTAACGTATTACGTTATATGGTATTACGTCATAACGTAATACGTTATATGGTATACCGTTATAACGTATTACGATATATGGTATTACGTTATAACGTATTACGTTATATGGTATAACGTTATAACGTATTACCTTATATGGTATAGCGTCATATGGTATAACGTTGTAACGTATTACGTTATATGGTATAACGTTATAACGTATTACGTTATATGGTATTACGTCAAAACGTATTACGTTATGTAGTATAACGTTTTTAACGTATTACGTTATATGGTATTACGTCATAACGTAATACGTTGTATGGTATAACGTTATAACGTATTACGTTATATGGTATTACGTCAAAACGTATTAAGTTATGTGGCATAACATTTTTAACGTATTACGTTATATGGTATTACGTCATAACGTAATACGTTATATGGTATACCGTTATAACGTATTACGTTATATGCTATAACGTCATATGGTATAACGTTATAACGTATTACGTTATATGGTATAACGTTATAACGTATTACGTTATATGGTATTACGTCAAAACGTATTACGTTATGTAGTATAACGTTTTTAACGTATTACGTTATATGGTATTACGTCATAACGTAATACGTTGTATGGTATAACGTTATAACGTATTACGTTATATGGTATTACGTCAAAACGTATTAAGTTATGTGGCATAACATTTTTAACGTATTACGTTATATGGTATTACGTCATAACGTAATACGTTATATGGTATACCGTTATAACGTATTACGTTATATGCTATAACGTCATATGGTATAACGTTATAACGTATTACGTTATATGGTATTACGTCAAAACGTATTAAGTTATGTGGCATAACATTTTTAACGTATTACGTTATATGGTATTACGTTATAACGTAATACGTTATATGGTATTACGTCAAAACGTATTACGTTATGTGGTATAACGTTATAACGTATTACGTTATATGGTATTACGTCAAAACGTATTACGTTATGTGGCATAACGTTTTTAACGTATTACGTTATATGGTATTACGTAATAACGTATTACCTTATATGGTATAACGTTATAACGTATTACGTTATATGGTATTACGTCAAAACGTATTACGTTATGTGGCATAACATTTTTAACGTATTACGTTATATGGTATTACGTCATAACGTAATACGTTATATGGTATACCGTTATAACGTATTACGTTATATGCTATAACGTCATATGGTATAACGTTATAACGTATTACGTTATATGGCATTACGTTATAACGTATTACGTTATATGGTATAACGTTATAACGTATTATGTTATATGGTATTACGTTATAACGTATTACGTTACATGGTATAACGTTATAACGTATTACGTTATATGGTATAACCTCATATTGTTTAACGTTATAACGTAATAAGTTATATGGCATAACGTCATATGGTATAACGTTATAACGTATTACGTTATATGGTATTACGTCATAACGTAATACGTTATATGGCATAACGTTATAACGTATTACGTTATATGGTATACCGTTGTAACGTATTACGTTATATGGTATAACGTTATAACGTATTACCTTATATGGTATAACGTCATATGGTATATCGTTGTAACGTATTACGTTATATGGTATAACGTTATAACGTATTACGTTATATGGTATTACGTCAAAACGTATTACGTTATGTGGTATAACGTTTTTAACGTATTACGTTATATGGTATTACGTCATAACGTAATACGTTGTATGGTATAACGTTATAACGTATTACGTTATATGGTATTACGTCAAAACGTATTACGTTATATGGCATTACGTTATAACGTATTACGTTATATGGTATAACGTTATAACGTATCACGTTATATGGTATTACGTTATAACGTATTACGTTATATGGTATAACGTTATAACGTATTACGTTATATGGTATAACCTCATATTGTTTAACGTTATAACGTAATAAGTTATATGGTATAACGTCATATGGTATAACGTTATAACGTATTACGTTATATGGTATTACGTCATAACGTAATACGTTATGTGGCATAACGTTATAACGTATTACGTTATATGGTATTACGTTATAATGTATTACGTTATATGGTATAACGTTATAACGTATTACCTTATATAGTATAACGTCATAAGGTATAACGTTATAACGTATTACGTTATATGGTATAACGTTATAACGTATCACGCTATATGGTATCACGTTATAACGTATTACGTTTTATGGTATTACGTCATAACGTATTACGTTATATGGTATAACGTCATATGGTATAACGTTATGACGTATTACGTTATATGGTATTACGTCATAGTGTATTACGTTATATGGTATAACGTTATAACGTATTACGTTATTTGCTATAACGCCATATGGTATAACGTTATAACGTATTACGTTATATGGTATTACGTTATAACGTAATACGTTATATGGTATAACGTTATAACGTATTACGTTATATGGTATTACGTTGTAACGTAATACGTTATATGGTATTACGTTATAACGTAATTCGTTATATGGTATAACGTTATAACGTATTACGTTATATGGTATTACGTCATAACCTAATACGTTATATGGTATTACGTCAAAACGTATTACGTTATGTGGCATAACGTTTTTAACGTATTACGTTATATGGTATTACGTCATAACGTATTACCTTATATGGTATAACGTTATAACGTATTACGTTATATGGTATTACGTCAAAACGTATTACGTTATGTGGCATATCGTTTTTAACGTATTACGTTATATGGTATTGCGTCATAACGTAATACGTTATATGGTATACCGTTATAACGTATTACGTTATATGCTATAACGTCATATGGTATAACGTTATAACGTATTACGTTATATGCTATAACGTCATATGGTATAACGTTATGACGTATTACGTTATATGGTATTACGTCATTACGTATTACGTTATATGGTATAACGTTATAACGTATTACGTTATATGCTATAACGTCATATGGTATAACGTTATAATGTATTACGTCATATTGTATAACGTTATAACGTAATACGTTACATGGTATAACGTTGTAACGTATTACGTTATATGGTATTACTTCAAAACGTATTACGTTATATGGTATAACGTTATACCGTATTACGATACATGGTATTACGTTATAACGTATTACGTTATATGGTATAACGTTATAACGTATTACGTTATATGGTATTACGTTATAACGTATTACGTTATATGGTATAACGTTATATGGTATAACGTTATAACGTATTACCTTATATAGTATAACGTCATATGGTATAACGTTATAACGTATTACGTTATATGGTATTACGTCATAACGTAATACGTTATATGGCATAACGTTATAACGTATTGCGTTATATGGAATTACGTTATAACGTATTACGATATATGGTATAACGTTATAACGTATTACGTTATATGGTATAACGTCAAATGGTATAACGTTATAATGTATTACGTCATATTGTATAACGTTATAACGTAATACGTTATATAGTATAATGTCATAAGGTATAACGTTATAACGTATTACGTTATATGGTATAACGTTATAACGTATTACGTTATATGGTATTACGTCATAACGTATTACGTTATATGGTATAACGTCATATGGTATAACGTTATGACGTATTACGTTATATGGTATTACGTCATACCGTATTACGTTATATGGTATAACGTTATAACGTATTACGTTATTTGCTATAACGTCATATGGTATAACGTTATAAGGTATTACGTTATATGGTATTACGTCATAACGTAACACGTTATATGGTATAACGTTATAACGTATTTCGTTATATGGTATTACGTTATAACGAAATAAGTTATATGGTATAACGTCATATGGTATTACGTCAAAACGTATTACGTTATATGGTATAACGTTATAACGTATTACGATATATGGTATTACGTTATAACGTATTACGTTATATGGTATAACGTTATAACGTATTACGTTATATGGTATTACCTTATATGGTATAACGTCATATGGTATAACGTTATAACGTATTACGTTATATGGTATCACGTTATAACGTATTACGTTATATGGCATAACGTTATAACGTATTACGTTATATGGTAGTACGTTATAATTTATTACGTTATATGGTATAACGTTATAACGTATTACCTTATATGGTATAACGTCATATGGTATAACGTTGTAACGTATTACGTTATATGGTATAACGTTATAACGTATTACGTTATATGGTATTACGTCAAAACGTATTACGTTATGTGGTATAACGTTTTTAACGTATTACGTTATATGGTATTACGTCATAACGTAATACGTTGTATGGTATAACGTTATAACGTATTACGTTATATGCTATAACGTTATATGGTATAACGTTATAACGTATTACGTTATGTGGTATTACGTCAAAACGTATTACGTTATATGGTATAACGTTATAACGTATTACGATATATGGTATTACGTTATAACGTATTACGTTATATGGTATAACGTCATATGGTATAACGTTATGACGTATTACGTTATATGGTATTACGTCATAGCGTATTACGTTATATGGTATAACGTTATAACGTATTACGTTATTTGCTATAACGTCATATGGTATAACGTTATAAGGTATTACGTTATATGGTATTACGTCATAACGTAATACGTTATATGGTATAACGTTATAACGTATTACGTTATATGGTATTACGTTATAACGAAATAAGTTATATGGTATAACGTCATATGGTATTACGTCAAAACGTATTACGTTATATGGTATAACGTTATAACGTATTACGATATATGGTATTACGTTATAACGTATTACGTTATATGGTATAACGTTATAACGTATTACGTTATATGGTATTACCTTATATGGTATAACGTCATATGGTATAACGTTATAACGTATTACGTTATATGGTATCACGTTATAACGTATTACGTTATATGGCATAACGTTATAACGTATTACGATATATGGTATTACGTTATAACGTATTACGTTATGTGGTATAACGTTATAACGTATTACGTTATATGGTATTACGATATAACGTATTACGTTATATGCTATAACGTTATATGGTATAACGTTATAACGTATTACGATATATGGTATTGCGTTATAACGTATTACGTTATATGGTATAACGTTATAACGTATTACGTTATATGGTATTACGTCATAACGTATTACGTTATATGGCATAACATTTATAACGTATTACGTTATATGGAATTACGTTATAACGTATTACGATATATGGTATAACGTTATAACGTATTACGTTATATGGTATTACGTCATAACGTAATACGTTATATGGTATAACGTTATAACGTATTACGTTATATGGTATAAAGTTATAACGTATTACGATATATGGTATTACGTTATAACGTATTACGTTATGTGGTATAACGTTATAACGTATTACGTTATATGGTATTACGTCAAAACGTATTACGTTATGTGTTATAACGTTTTTAACGTATTACGTTATATGGTATTACGTCATAACGTATTACGTTATGTGGTATAACGTTTTTAACGTATTACGTTATATGGTATTACGTCATAACGTAATACGTTGTATGGTATAACTTTATAACGTATTACGTTATATGCTATAACGTTATAACGTATTACCTTATATGGTGTAACGTCATATGGTATAACGTTATAACGTATTACGTTATATGGTATCACGTTATAACGTATTACGTCATATGGTATAACGTTATAACGTATTACGTTATATGGTATAACGTTATAACGTATTACGTTATATGGTATAAAGTTATAACGTATTACGATATATGGTATTACGTTATAACGTATTACGTTATGTGGTATAACGTTATAACGTATTACGTTATATGGTATTACGTCAAAACGTATTACGTTATGTGTTATAACGTTTTTAACGTATTACGTTATATGGTATTACGTCATAACGTATTACGTTATGTGGTATAACGTTTTTAACGTATTACGTTATATGGTATTACGTCATAACGTAATACGTTGTATGGTATAACTTTATAACGTATTACGTTATATGCTATAACGTTATAACGTATTACCTTATATGGTATAACGTCATATGGTATAACGTTATAACGTATTACGTTATATGGTATAACGTTATAACGTATTACGTTATATGGTATAACGTCAAAACGTATTACGTTATGTGGTATAACGTTTTTAACGTATTACGTTATATGGTATTACGTCATAACGTAATACGTTGTATGGTATAACTTTATAACGTATTACGTTATATGCTCTAACGTTATAAGGTATAACGTTATAACGTATTACGTTATATGGTATTACGTCAAAACGTATTACGTTATATGGTATAACGTTATATGGTATAACGTTATAACGTATTACGATATATGGTATTGCGTTATAACGTATTACGTTATATGGTATAACGTTATAACGTATTACGTTATATGGTATTACGTCATAACGTATTACGTTATATGGTATAACGTTATATGGTATAACGTTATAACGTATTACCTTATATGGTATAACGTCATATGGTATTACGTTATAACGTATTACGTTATGTGGTATAACGTTATAACGTATTACCTTATATGGTATAACGTCATATGGTATAACGTTATAACGTATTACGTTATATGGTATAACGTTATAACGTATTACGTTATATGGTATAACGTCAAAACGTATTACGTTATGTGGTATAACGTTATAACGTATTACGTTATATGGTATTACGATATAACGTATTACGTTATATGCTATAACGTTATATGGTATAACGTTATAACGTATTACGATATATGGTATTGCGTTATAACGTATTACGTTATATGGTATAACGTTATAACGTATTACGTTATATGGTATCACGTTATAACGTATTACGTCATATGGTATAACGTTATAACGTATTACGTTATATGGTATAACGTTATAACGTATTACGTTATATGGTATAAAGTTATAACGTATTACGATATATGGTATTACGTTATAACGTATTACGTTATGTGGTATAACGTTATAACGTATTACGTTATATGGTATTACGTCAAAACGTATTACGTTATGTGTTATAACGTTTTTAACGTATTACGTTATATGGTATTACGTCATAACGTATTACGTTATGTGGTATAACGTTTTTAACGTATTACGTTATATGGTATTACGTCATAACGTAATACGTTGTATGGTATAACTTTATAACGTATTACGTTATATGCTATAACGTTATAACGTATTACCTTATATGGTATAACGTCATATGGTATAACGTTATAACGTATTACGTTATATGGTATAACGTTATAACGTATTACGTTATATGGTATAACGTCAAAACGTATTACGTTATGTGGTATAACGTTTTTAACGTATTACGTTATATGGTATTACGTCATAACGTAATACGTTGTATGGTATAACTTTATAACGTATTACGTTATATGCTCTAACGTTATAAGGTATAACGTTATAACGTATTACGTTATATGGTATTACGTCAAAACGTATTACGTTATATGGTATAACGTTATATGGTATAACGTTATAACGTATTACGATATATGGTATTGCGTTATAACGTATTACGTTATATGGTATAACGTTATAACGTATTACGTTATATGGTATTACGTCATAACGTATTACGTTATATGGTATAACGTTATATGGTATAACGTTATAACGTATTACCTTATATGGTATAACGTCATATGGTATTACGTTATAACGTATTACGTTATGTGGTATAACGTTATAACGTATTACGTTATATGGTATTACGTCAAAACGTATTACGTTATGTGTTATAACGTTTTTAACGTATTACGTTATATGGTATTACGTCATAACGTATTACGTTATGTGGTATAACGTTTTTAACGTATTACGTTATATGGTATTACGTCATAACGTAATACGTTGTATGGTATAACTTTATAACGTATTACGTTATATGCTATAACGTTATAACGTATTACCTTATATGGTGTAACGTCATATGGTATAACGTTATAACGTATTACGTTATATGGTATCACGTTATAGCGTATTACGTCATATGGTATAACGTTATAACGTATTACGTTATATGGTATAACGTTATAACGTATTACGTTATATGGTATAAAGTTATAACGTATTACGATATATGGTATTACGTTATAACGTATTACGTTATGTGGTATAACGTTATAACGTATTACGTTATATGGTATTACGTCAAAACGTATTACGTTATGTGTTATAACGTTTTTAACGTATTACGTTATATGGTATTACGTCATAACGTATTACGTTATGTGGTATAACGTTTTTAACGTATTACGTTATATGGTATTACGTCATAACGTAATACGTTGTATGGTATAACTTTATAACGTATTACGTTATATGCTATAACGTTATAACGTATTACCTTATATGGTATAACGTCATATGGTATAACGTTATAACGTATTACGTTATATGGTATAACGTTATAACGTATTACGTTATATGGTATAACGTCAAAACGTATTACGTTATGTGGTATAACGTTTTTAACGTATTACGTTATATGGTATTACGTCATAACGTAATACGTTGTATGGTATAACTTTATAACGTATTACGTTATATGCTCTAACGTTATAAGGTATAACGTTATAACGTATTACGTTATATGGTATTACGTCAAAACGTATTACGTTATATGGTATAACGTTATATGGTATAACGTTATAACGTATTACGATATATGGTATTGCGTTATAACGTATTACGTTATATGGTATAACGTTATAACGTATTACGTTATATGGTATTACGTCATAACGTATTACGTTATATGGTATAACGTTATATGGTATAACGTTATAACGTATTACCTTATATGGTATAACGTCATATGGTATAACGTTATAACGTATTACGTTATATGGTATCACGTTATAACGTATTACGTCATATGGTATAACGTTATAACGTATTACGTTATATGGTATCACGCTATAACGTATTACGTTATATGGCATAACATTTATAACGTATTACGTTATATGGAATTACGTTATAACGTATTACGATATATGGTATAACGTTATAACGTATTACGTTATATGGTATTACGTCATAACGTAATATGTTATATGGTATAACGTTATAACGTATTACGTTATATGGTATAACGTTATAACGTATTACGTTATATGCTATAACGTCATATGGTATAACGTTATAACGTATTACGTTATATGGTATAACGTTATAACGTATTACGTTATATGGTATTACGTCAAAACGTATTACGATATATGGTATAACGTTATAACGTATTACGTTATATGGTATAACGTTATATGGTATAACGTTATAACGTATTACGATATATGGTATTGCGTTATAACGTATTACGTTATATGGTATAACGTTATAACGTATTACGTTATATGGTATTACGTCATAACGTATTACGTTATATGGTATCACGTTATAACGTATTACGTCATATGGTATAACGTTATAACGTATTACGTTATATGGTATCACGTTATAACGTATTACGTTATATGGCATAACATTTATAACGTATTACGTTATATGGAATTACGTTTTAACGTATTACGATATATGGTATAACGTTATAACGTATTACGTTATATGGTATTACGTCATAACGTAATACGTTATATGGTATAACGTTATAACGTATTACGTTATATGCTATAACGTCATATGGTATAACGTTATAACGTATTACGTTATATGCTATAACGTTATAAGGTATAACGTTATAACGTATTACGTTATATGGTATTACGTCAAAACGTATTACGTTATATGGTATAACGTTATATGGTATAACGTTATAACGTATTACGATATATGGTATTGCGTTATAACGTATTACGTTATATGGTATAACGTTATAACGTATTACGTTATATGGTATTACGTCATAACGTATTACGTTATATGGTATAACGTTATATGGTATAACGTTATAACGTATTACCTTATATGGTATAACGTCATATGGTATAACGTTATAACGTATTACGTTATATGGTATCACGTTATAACGTATTACGTCATATGGTATAACGTTATAACGTATTACGTTATATGGTATCACGTTATAACGTATTACGTTATATGGCATAACATTTATAACGTATTACGTTATATGGAATTACGTTATAACGTATTACGATATATGGTATAACGTTATAACGTATTACGTTATATGGTATTACGTCATAACGTAATACGTTATATGGTATAACGTTATAACGTATTACGTTATATGGTATAACGTTATAACGTATTACGTTATATGCTATAACGTCATATGGTATAACGTTATAACGTATTACGTTATATGGTATAACGTTATAACGTATTACGTTATATGGTATTACGTCAAAACGTATTACGATATATGGTATAACGTTATAACGTATTACGTTATATGGTATTACGTCATAACGTAATACGTTATATGGTATATCGTTATAACGTATTACGTTATATGCTATAACGTCATATGGTATAACGTTATAATGTATTACGTCATATTGCATAACGTTATAACGTATTACGTTATATGGTATAACGTCATATGGTATAACGTTATAACGTATTACGATATATGGTATAACGTTATAACGTATTACGTTATATGGTATTACGTCATAACGTAATACGTTATATGGTATAACGTTATAACGTATTACCTTATATGGTATAACGCCATATGGTATAACGTTATAACGTATTACGTTATATGGTAATACGTTATAACGTATTACGTTATATGGTATCACGTTATAACGTATTACGTTATATGGTAATAAGTCATAACGTATTACGTTATATGGTATTACGTTATATGGTATTACGTTATAACGTATTACGTTATATGGTATAACGTTATAACGTATTACCTTATATGGAATATCGTTATATGGTATAACGTTATAACGTATTACGTTATATGGTATCACGTTATAACGTATTACGTTTTATGGTATTACGTCATAACGTATTACGTTATATGGTATAACGTTATAACGTATTACGTTATATGGTATAACGTTATAACGTATTACCTTATATGGTAAAACGTCATAAGGTATAACGTTATAACGTATTACCTTATATGGTAAAACGTCATAAGGTATAACGTTATAACGTATTACGTTATATGGTATAACGTTATAACGTATCACGTTATATGGTATCACGTTATAACGTATTACGTTTTATGGTATTACGTCATAACGTATTACTTTACATGGTATTACGTCATAACGTAATACGTTATATGGTATAACGCTATAACGTATTACGTTATATGCTATAACGTCATATGGTATAACGTTATGACGTATTACGTTATATGGTATTACGTCATAACGTAATACGTTATATGGTATAACGTTATAACGTATTACGTTATATGCTATAACGTCATATGGTATAACGTTATAACGTATTACGTTATATGCTATAACGTTATAAGGTATAACGTTATAACGTATTACGTTATATGGTATTACGTCAAAACGTATTACGTTATATGGTATAACGTTATATGGTATAACGTTATAACGTATTACGATATATGGTATTGCGTTATAACGTATTACGTTATATGGTATAACGTTATAACGTATTACGTTATATGGTATTACGTCATAACGTATTACGTTATATGGTATAACGTTATATGGTATAACGTTATAACGTATTACCTTATATGGTATAACGTCATATGGTATAACGTTATAACGTATTACGTTATATGGTATCACGTTATAACGTATTACGTCATATGGTATAACGTTATAACGTATTACGTTATATGGTATCACGTTATAACGTATTACGTTATATGGCATAACATTTATAACGTATTACGTTATATGGAATTACGTTATAACGTATTACGATATATGGTATAACGTTATAACGTATTACGTTATATGGTATTACGTCATAACGTAATACGTTATATGGTATAACGTTATAACGTATTACGTTATATGGTATAACGTTATAACGTATTACGTTATATGCTATAACGTCATATGGTATAACGTTATAACGTATTACGTTATATGGTATAACGTTATAACGTATTACGTTATATGGTATTACGTCAAAACGTATTACGATATATGGTATAACGTTATAACGTATTACGTTATATGGTATTACGTCATAACGTAATACGTTATATGGTATATCGTTATAACGTATTACGTTATATGCTATAACGTCATATGGTATAACGTTATAATGTATTACGTCATATTGCATAACGTTATAACGTATTACGTTATATGGTATAACGTCATATGGTATAACGTTATAACGTATTACGATATATGGTATAACGTTATAACGTATTACGTTATATGGTATTACGTCATAACGTAATACGTTATATGGTATAACGTTATAACGTATTACCTTATATGGTATAACGCCATATGGTATAACGTTATAACGTATTACGTTATATGGTAATACGTTATAACGTATTACGTTATATGGTATCACGTTATAACGTATTACGTTATATGGTAATAAGTCATAACGTATTACGTTATATGGTATTACGTTATATGGTATTACGTTATAACGTATTACGTTATATGGTATAACGTTATAACGTATTACCTTATATGGTATATCGTTATATGGTATAACGTTATAACGTATTACGTTATATGGTATCACGTTATAACGTATTACGTTTTATGGTATTACGTCATAACGTATTACGTTATATGGTATAACGTTATAACGTATTACGTTATATGGTATAACGTTATAACGTATTACCTTATATGGTAAAACGTCATAAGGTATAACGTTATAACGTATTACGTTATATGGTATAACGTTATAACGTATCACGTTATATGGTATCACGTTATAACGTATTACGTTTTATGGTATTACGTCATAACGTATTACTTTACATGGTATTACGTCATAACGTAATACGTTATATGGTATAACGCTATAACGTATTACGTTATATGCTATAACGTCATATGGTATAACGTTATGACGTATTACGTTATATGGTATTACGTCATAGCGTATTACGTTATATGGTATAACGTTATAACGTATTACGTTATTTGCTATAACGCCATATGGTATAACGTTGTAAGGTATTACGTTATATGGTATTACGTCATAACGTAATACGTTATATGGTATAACGTTATAACGTATTACGTTATATGGTATTACGTTATAACGTAATACGTTATATGGTATAACGTCATATGGTATAACGTTATAACGTATTACGTTATAAGGTATTACGTTATAACGTAATACGTTATATGGTATAACGTTATAACGTATTACTTTACATGGTATTACGTCATAACGTAATACGTTATATGGTATAACGCTATAACGTATTACGTTATATGCTATAACGTCATATGGTATAACGTTATAACGTATTACGTTATATGGTATTACGTTATAACGTATTACGTTATATGGTATAACGTCATATGGTATAACGTTATAACGTATTACGTTATATGGTATTACGTCATAACGTAATACGTTATATGGTATTACGTCAAAACGTATTACGTTATGTGGTATAACGTTATAACGTATTACGTTATATGGTATTACGTCAAAACGTATTACGTTATGTGGCATAACGTTTTTAACGTATTACGTTATATGGTATTACGTAATAACGTATTACCTTATATGGTATAACGTTATAACGTATTACGTTATATGGTATTACGTTATAACGTAATACGTTATATGGTATAACGTCATATGGTATAACGTTATAACGTATTACGTTATAAGGTATTACGTTATAACGTAATACGTTATATGGTATAACGTTATAACGTATTACTTTACATGGTATTACGTCATAACGTAATACGTTATATGGTATAACGCTATAACGTATTACGTTATATGCTATAACGTCATATGGTATAACGTTATAACGTATTACGTTATATGGTATTACGTTATAACGTATTACGTTATATGGTATAACGTCATATGGTATAACGTTATAACGTATTACGTTATATGGTATTACGTCATAACGTAATACGTTATATGGTATTACGTCAAAACGTATTACGTTATGTGGTATAACGTTATAACGTATTACGTTATATGGTATTACGTCAAAACGTATTACGTTATGTGGCATAACGTTTTTAACGTATTACGTTATATGGTATTACGTAATAACGTATTACCTTATATGGTATAACGTTATAACGTATTACGTTATATGGTATTACGTCAAAACGTATTACGTTATGTGGCATAACATTTTTAACGTATTACGTTATATGGTATTACGTCATAACGTAATACGTTATATGGTATACCGTTATAACGTATTACGTTATATGCTATAACGTCATATGGTATAACGTTATAACGTATTACGTTATATGGCATTACGTTATAACGTATTACGTTATATGGTATAACGTTATAACGTATTACGTTATATGGTATTACGTTATAACGTATTACGTTATATGGTATAACGTTATAACGTATTACGTTATATGGTATTACGTTATAACGTATTACGTTATATGGTATAACGTTATATGGTATAACGTTATAACGTATTACCTTATATGCTATAACGTCATATGGTATAACGTTATAACGTATTACGTTATATGCTATAACGTCATATGGTATAACGTTATGACGTATTACGTTATATGGTATTACGTTATATGGTATAACGTTATAACGTATTACGTTATATGGTATTACGTTATAACGTATTACGTTATATGGTATAACGTTATAACGTATTACCTTATATGCTATAACGTCATATGGTATAACGTTATAACGTATTACGTTATATGCTATAACGTCATATGGTATAACGTTATGACGTATTACTTTATATGGTATTACGTCATTACGTATTACGTTATATGGTATAACGTTATAACGTATTACGTTATATGCTATAACGTCATATGGTATAACGTTATAATGTATTACGTCATATTGTATAACGTTATAACGTAATACGTTATATGGTATAACGTTGTAACGTATTACGTTATATGGTATTACTTCAAAACGTATTACGTTATATGGTATAACGTTATACCGTATTACGATATATGGTATTACGTTATAACGTATTACGTTATATGGTATAACGTTATAACGTATTACGTTATATGGTATTACGTTATAACGTATTACGTTATATGGTATAACGTTATATGGTATAACGTTATAACGTATTACCTTATATGGTATAACGTCATATGGTATAACGTTATAACGTATTACGTTATATGGTATTACGTCATAACGTAATACGTTATATGGTATAACGTTATAACGTATTACGTTATATGGTATTACGTTATAACGTAATACGTTATATGGTATAACGTCAAAACGTATTACGTTATGTAGTATAACGTTTTTAACGTATTACGTTATATGGTATTACGTCATAACGTAATACGTTATATGGTATACCGTTATAACGTATTACGATATATGGTATTACGTTATAACGTATTACGTTATATGGTATAACGTTATAACGTATTACCTTATATGGTATAGCGTCATATGGTATAACGTTGTAACGTATTACGTTATATGGTATAACGTTATAACGTATTACGTTATATGGTATTACGTCAAAACGTATTACGTTATGTAGTATAACGTTTTTAACGTATTACGTTATATGGTATTACGTCATAACGTAATACGTTGTATGGTATAACGTTATAACGTATTACGTTATATGGTATTACGTCAAAACGTATTAAGTTATGTGGCATAACATTTTTAACGTATTACGTTATATGGTATTACGTCATAACGTAATACGTTATATGGTATACCGTTATAACGTATTACGTTATATGCTATAACGTCATATGGTATAACGTTATAACGTATTACGTTATATGGTATAACGTTATAACGTATTACGTTATATGGTATTACGTCAAAACGTATTACGTTATGTAGTATAACGTTTTTAACGTATTACGTTATATGGTATTACGTCATAACGTAATACGTTGTATGGTATAACGTTATAACGTATTACGTTATATGGTATTACGTCAAAACGTATTAAGTTATGTGGCATAACATTTTTAACGTATTACGTTATATGGTATTACGTCATAACGTAATACGTTATATGGTATACCGTTATAACGTATTACGTTATATGCTATAACGTCATATGGTATAACGTTATAACGTATTACGTTATATGGTATTACGTCAAAACGTATTAAGTTATGTGGCATAACATTTTTAACGTATTACGTTATATGGTATTACGTCATAACGTAATACGTTGTATGGTATAACGTTATAACGTATTACGTTATATGGTATTACGTCAAAACGTATTAAGTTATGTGGCATAACATTTTTAACGTATTACGTTATATGGTATTACGTCATAACGTAATACGTTATATGGTATACCGTTATAACGTATTACGTTATATGCTATAACGTCTTATGGTATAACGTTATAACGTATTACGTTATATGGTATTACGTCAAAACGTATTAAGTTATGTGGCATAACATTTTTAACGTATTACGTTATATGGTATTACGTTATAACGTATTACGTTTTATGGTATTACGTCATATCGTATTACGTTATATGGTATAACGTCATATGGTATAACGTTATGACGTATTTCGTTATATGGTATTACGTCATAGCGTATTACGTTATATGGTATAACGTTATAACGTATTACGTTATTTGCTATAACGCCATATGGTATAACGTTATAAGGTATTACGTTATATGGTATTACGTCATAACGTAATACGTTATATGGTATAACGTTATAACGTATTACGTTATATGGTATTACGTTATAACGTATTACGTTATATGGTATTACGTTGTAACGTAATACGATATATGGTATTACGTTGTAACGTAATTCGTTATATGGTATAACGTTATAACGTATTACGTTATATGGTACTACGTCATAACGTAATACGTTATATGGTATTACGTCAAAACGTATTACGTTATGTGGCATAACGTTTTTAACGTATTACGTTATATGGTATTACGTCATAACGTATTACCTTATATGGTATAACGTTATAACGTATTACGTTATATGGTATTACGTCAAAACGTATTACGTTATGTGGCATATCGTTTTTAACGTATTACGTTATATGGTATTGCGTCATAACGTAATACGTTATATGGTATACCGTTATAACGTATTACGTTATATGCTATAACCTCATATGGTATAACGTTATAACGTATTACGTTATATGCTATAACGTCATATGGTATAACGTTATGACGTATTACGTTATATGGTATTACGTCATTACGTATTACGTTATATGGTATAAAGTTATAACGTATTACGTTATATGCTATAACGTCATATGGTATAACGTTATAATGTATTACGTCATATTGTATAACGTTATAACGTAATACGTTATACGGTATTACGTCATATGGTATAACGTTATAACGTATTACGTTATATGGTATAACGTTATAACGTATTACGTTATATGCTATAACGTCATATGGTATAACGTTATAATGTATTACGTCATATCGAATTACGTTATAACGTATTACGATATATGGTATAACGTTATAACGTATTACGTTATATGGTATTACGTCATAACGTAATACGTTATATGGTATAACGTTATAACGTATTACGTTATATGCTATAACGTTATAACGTATTACCTTATATGGAATAACGTCATATGGTATAACGTTATAACGTATTACGATATATGGTATAACGTTATAACGTATTACGTTATATGGTATTACGTCATAACGTAATACGTTATATGGTATAACGTTATAACGTATTACCTTATATGCTATAACGTTATAACGTATTACCTTATATGGAATAACGTCATATGGTATAACGTTATAACGTATTACGATATATGGTATAACGTTATAACGTATTACGTTATATGGTATTACGTCATAACGTAATACGTTATATGGTATAACGTTATAACGTATTACGTTATATGCTATAACGTTATAACGTATTACCTTATATGGAATAACGTCATATGGTATAACGTTATAACGTATTACGTTATATGGTATAACGTTATAACGTATTACGTTATATGGTATTACGTCAAAACGTATTACGTTATATGCTATAACGTTATAACGTATTACCTTATATGGTATAACGTCATATGGTATAACGTTATAAGGTATTACGTTATATGGTATTACGTCATAACGTAATACGTTATATGGTATAACGTTATAACGTATTACGTTATATGGTATTACGTTATAACGTAATACGTTATATGCTATAACGTCATATGGTATAACGTTATAATGTATTACGTCATATCGAATTACGTTATAACGTATTACGATATATGGTATAACGTTATAACGTATTACGTTATATGGTATTACGTTATAACGTATTACGTTATATGGTATAACGTCAGATGGTATAACGTTATAACGTATTACGTTATATGGTATTACGTCATAACGTAATACGGTATATGGTATTACGTCAAAACGTATTACGTTATGTGGTATAACGTTATAACGTATTACGTTATATGGTATTACGTAATAACGTATTACCTTATATGGTGTAACGTTATAACGTATTGAGTTATATGGTATTACGTCATAACGTAATACGTTATATGGCATAACGTTATAACGTATTACGTTATATGGTATTACGACATAACGTAATACGTTGTATGGTATAACGTTATAACGTATTACGCTATATGCTATAACGTTATATGGTATAACGTTATAACGTATTACGTTATGTGGTATTACGTCATAACGTAATACGTTATATGGTATTACGTCATAACGTAATACGTTATATGGCATAACGTTATAAAGTATTACGTTATATGGTATTACGTCATAACGTAATACGTTGTATGGTATAACGTTATAACGTATTACGCTATATGCTATAACGTTATATGGTATAACGTTATAACGTATTACGTTATGTGGTATTACGTCAAAACGTATTACGTTATATGGTATAACGTTATAACGTATTACGATATATGGTATTACGTTATAACGTATTACGTTATATGGTATAACGTTATAACGTATTACGCTATATGCTATAACGTTATATGGTATAACGTTATAACGTATTACGTTATGTGGTATTACGTCATAACGTAATACGTTATATGGTATTACGTCATAACGTAATACGTTGTATGGTATAACGTTATAACGTATTACGCTATATGCTATAACGTTATATGGTATAACGTTATAACGTATTACGTTATGTGGTATTACGTCAAAACGTATTACGTTATATGGAATAACGTTATAACGTATTACGATATATGGTATTACGTTATAACGTATTACGTTATATGGTATAACGTTATAACGTATTACGTTATATGGTATTACGTTATAACGTATTACGTTATATGGTATAACGTTATATGGTATAACGTTATAACGTATTACCTTATATGGTATAACGTCATATGGTATAACGTTATAACGTATTACGTTATATGGTATCACGTTATAACGTATTACGTTATATGGCATAACGTTATAACGTATTACGTTATATGGAATTACGTTATAACGTATTACGATATATGGTATAACGTTATAACGTATTACGTTATATGGTATTACGTCATAACGTAATACGTTATATGGTATAACGTTATAACGTATTACGTTATATGCTATAACGTTATAACGTATTACCTTATATGGTATAACGTCATATGGTATAACGTTATAACGTATTACGTTATATGGTATCACATTATAACGTATTACGTTATATGGCATAACGTTATAACGTATTACGTTATATGGCATTACGTTATAACGTATTACGTTATATGGTATAACGTTATAACGTATTACGTTATATGGTATTACGTCATAACGTAATACGTTATATGGTATTACGTCATAACGTAATACGTTATATGGCATAACGTTATAACGTATTACGTTATATGGTATTACGTCATAACGTAATACGTTGTATGGTATAACGTTATAACGTATTACGCTATATGGTATTACGTTATAACGTATTACGTTATATGGTATAACGTTATAACGTATTACGTTATATGGTATTACGTTATAACGTATTACGTTATATGGTATAACGTTATATGGTATAACGTTATAACGTATTACCTTATATGGTGTAACGTCATATGGTATAACGTTATAACGTATTACGTTATATGGTATCACGTTATAACGTATTACGTTATATGGCATAACGTTATAACGTATTACGTTATATGGAATTACGTTATAACGTATTACGATATATGGTATAACGTTATAACGTATTACGTTATATGGTATTACGTCATAACGTAATACGTTATATGGTATAACGTTATAACGTATTACGTTATATGCTATAACGTTATAACGTATTACCTTATATGGTATAACGTCATATGGTATAACGTTATAACGTATTACGTTATATGGTATCACGTTATAACGTATTACGTCATATGGTATAACGTTATAACGTATTACGTTATATGGTATCACATTATAACGTATTACGTTATATGGCATAACGTTATAACGTATTACGTTATATGGCATTACGTTATAACGTATTACGTTATATGGTATAACGTTATAACGTATTACGTTATATGGTATTACGTCATAACGTAATACGTTATATGGTATTACGTCATAACGTAATACGTTATATGGCATAACGTTATAACGTATTACGTTATATGGTATTACGTCATAACGTAATACGTTGTATGGTATAACGTTATAACGTATTACGCTATATGCTATAACGTTATATGGTATAACGTTATAACGTATTACGTTATGTGGTATTACGTCAAAACGTATTACGTTATATGGTATAACGTTATAACGTATTACGATATATGGTATTACGTTATAACGTATTACGTTATATGGTATAACGTTATAACGTATTACGTTATATGGTATTACGTTATAACGTATTACGTTATATGGTATAACGTTATATGGTATAACGTTATAACGTATTACCTTATATGGTGTAACGTCATATGGTATAACGTTATAACGTATTACGTTATATGGTATCACGTTATAACGTATTACGTTATATGGCATAACGTTATAACGTATTACGTTATATGGAATTACGTTATAACGTATTACGATATATGGTATAACGTTATAACGTATTACGTTATATGGTATTACGTCATAACGTAATACGTTATATGGTATAACGTTATAACGTATTACGTTATATGCTATAACGTTATAACGTATTACCTTATATGGTATAACGTCATATGGTATAACGTTATAACGTATTACGTTATATGGTATAACGTTATAACGTATTACGTTATATGGTATTACGTCAAAACGTATTACGTTATGTGGTATAACGTTTTTAACGTATTACGTTATATGGTATTACGACATAACGTAATACGTTATATGGTATAACGTTATAACGTATTACGTTATATGCTATAACGTTATAACGTATTACCTTATATGGTATAACGTTATATGGTATAACGTTATAACGTATTACTTTATATGGTATTACGTCATAACGTAATACGTTATATGGTATAACGCTATAACGTATTACGCTATATGCTATAACGTCATATGGTATAACGTTATAACGTATTACGTTATATGGTATTACGTTATAACGTATTACGTTATATGGTATAACGTCATATGGTATAACGTTATAACGTATTACGTTATATGGTATAACGTCATATGGTATAACGTTATGACGTATTTCGTTATATGGTATTACGTCATAGCGTATTACGTTATATGGTATAACGTTATAACGTATTACGTTATTTGCTATAACGCCATATGGTATAACGTTATAAGGTATTACGTTATATGGTATTACGTCATAACGTAATACGTTATATGGTATAACGTTATAACGTATTACGTTATATGGTATTACGTTATATCGTAATACGTTATATGGTATAACGTTATAACGTATTACGTTATATGGTATTACGTTGTAACGTAATACGATATATGGTATTACGTTATAACGTAATTCGTTATATGGTATAACGTTATAACGTATTACGTTATATGGTACTACGTCATAACGTAATACGTTATATGGTATTACGTCAAAACGTATTACGTTATGTGGCATAACGTTTTTAACGTATTACGTTATATGGTATTACGTCATAACGTATTACCTTATATGGTATAACGTTATAACGTATTACGTTATATGGTATTACGTCAAAACGTATTACGTTATGTGGCATATCGTTTTTAACGTATTACGTTATATGGTATTGCGTCATAACGTAATACGTTATATGGTATACCGTTATAACGTATTACGTTATATGCTATAACCTCATATGGTATAACGTTATAACGTATTACGTTATATGCTATAACGTCATATGGTATAACGTTATGACGTATTACGTTATATGGTATTACGTCATTACGTATTACGTTATATGGTATAACGTTATAACGTATTACGTTATATGCTATAACGTCATATGGTATAACGTTATAATGTATTACGTCATATTGTATAACGTTATAACGTAATACGTTATACGGTATTACGTCATATGGTATAACGTTATAACGTATTACGTTATATGGTATAACGTTATAACGTATTACGTTATATGCTATAACGTCATATGATATAACGTTATAATGTATTACGTCATATCGAATTACGTTATAACGTATTACGATATATGGTATAACGTTATAACGTATTACGTTATATGGTATTACGTCATAACGTAATACGTTATATGGTATAACGTTATAACGTATTACGTTATATGCTATAACGTTATAACGTATTACCTTATATGGAATAACGTCATATGGTATAACGTTATAACGTATTACGTTATATGGTATAACGTTATAACGTAATACGTTATATGGTATTACGTCAAAACGTATTACGTTATGTGGTATAACGTTTTTAACGTATTACGTTATATGCTATAACGTCATATGATATAACGTTATAATGTATTACGTCATATCGAATTACGTTATAACGTATTACGATATATGGTATAACGTTATAACGTATTACGTTATATGGTATAACGTTATAACGTATTACGTTATATGCTATAACGTCATATGGTATAACGTTATAATGTATTACGTCATATCGAATTACGTTATAACGTATTACGATATATGGTATAACGTTATAACGTATTACGTTATATGGTATTACGTCATAACGTAATACGTTATATGGTATAACGTTATAACGTATTACGTTATATGCTATAACGTTATAACGTATTACCTTATATGGAATAACGTCATATGGTATAACGTTATAACGTATTACGATATATGGTATAACGTTATAACGTATTACGTTATATGGTATTACGTCATAACGTAATACGTTATATGGTATAACGTTATAACGTATTACGTTATATGCTATAACGTTATAACGTATTACCTTATATGGAATAACGTCATATGGTATAACGTTATAACGTATTACGATATATGGTATAACGTTATAACGTATTACGTTATATGGTATTACGTCATAACGTAATACGTTATATGGTATAACGTTATAACGTATTACGTTATATGCTATAACGTTATAACGTATTACCTTATATGGAATAACGTCATATGGTATAACGTTATAACGTATTACGTTATATGGTATAACGTTATAACGTATTACGTTATATGGTATTACGTCAAAACGTATTACGTTATATGCTATAACGTTATAACGTATTACCTTATATGGTATAACGTCATATGGTATAACGTTATAAGGTATTACGTTATATGGTATTACGTCATAACGTAATACGTTATATGGTATAACGTTATAACGTATTACGTTATATGGTATTACGTTATAACGTAATACGTTATATGGTATAACGTCATATGGTATAACGTTATAACGTATTACGTTATATGGTATTACGTTATAACGTAATACGTTGTATGGTATAACGTTATAACGTATTACTTTATATGGTATTACGTCATAACGTAATACGTTATATGGTATAACGCTATAACGTATTACGCTATATGCTATAACGTCATATGGTATAACGTTATAACGTATTACGTTATATGGTATTACGTTATAACGTATTACGTTATATGGTATAACGTCAGATGGTATAACGTTATAACGTATTACGTTATATGGTATTACGTCATAACGTAATACGGTATATGGTATTACGTCAAAACGTATTACGTTATGTGGTATAACGTTATAACGTATTACGTTATATGGTATTACGTAATAACGTATTACCTTATATGGTGTAACGTTATAACGTATTGAGTTATATGGTATTACGTCATAACGTAATACGTTATATGGCATAACGTTATAACGTATTACGTTATATGGTATTACGACATAACGTAATACGTTGTATGGTATAACGTTATAACGTATTACGCTATATGCTATAACGTTATATGGTATAACGTTATAACGTATTACGTTATGTGGTATTACGTCATAACGTAATACGTTATATGGTATTACGTCATAACGTAATACGTTATATGGCATAACGTTATAAAGTATTACGTTATATGGTATTACGTCATAACGTAATACGTTGTATGGTATAACGTTATAACGTATTACGCTATATGCTATAACGTTATATGGTATAACGTTATAACGTATTACGTTATGTGGTATTACGTCATATGGTATAACGTTATAACGTATTACGTTATATGGTATCACGTTATAACGTATTACGTTATATGGCATAAGGTTATAACGTATTACGTTATATGGAATTACGTTATGACGTATTACGATATATGGTATAACGTTATAACGTATTACGTTATATGGTATTACGTCATAACGTAATACGTTATATGGTATAACGTTATAACGTATTACGTTATATGCTATAACGTTATAACGTATTACCTTATATGGTATAACGTCATATGGTATAACCTTATAACGTATTACGTTATATGGTATCACGTTATAACGTATTACGTCATATGGTATAACGTTATAACGTATTACGTTATATGGTATCACATTATAACGTATTACGTTATATGGCATAACGTTATAACGTATTACGTTATATGGCATTACGTTATAACGTATTACGTTATATGGTATAACGTTATAACGTATTACGTTATATGGTATTACGTCATAACGTAATACGTTATATGGTATTACGTCATAACGTAATACGTTATATGGCATAACGTTATAACGTATTACGTTATATGTTATTACGTCATAACGTAATACGTTGTATGGTATAACGTTATAACGTATTACGCTATATGCTATAACGTTATATGGTATAACGTTATAACGTATTACGTTATGTGGTATTACGTCAAAACGTATTACGTTATATGGTATAACGTTATAACGTATTACGATATATGGTATTACGTTATAACGTATTACGTTATATGGTATAACGTTATAACGTATTACGTTATATGGTATTACGTTATAACGTATTACGTTATATGGTATAACGTTATATGGTATAACGTTATAACGTATTACCTTATATGGTGTAACGTCATATGGTATAACGTTATAACGTATTACGTTATATGGTATCACGTTATAACGTATTACGTTATATGGCATAACGTTATAACGTATTACGTTATATGGAATTACGTTATAACGTATTACGATATATGGTATAACGTTATAACGTATTACGTTATATGGTATTACGTCATAACGTAATACGTTATATGGTATAACGTTATAACGTATTACGTTATATGCTATAACGTTATAACGTATTACCTTATATGGTATAACGTCATATGGTATAACGTTATAACGTATTACGTTATATGGTATAACGTTATAACGTATTACGTTATATGGTATTACGTCAAAACGTATTACGTTATGTGGTATAACGTTTTTAACGTATTACGTTATATGGTATTACGACATAACGTAATACGTTATATGGTATAACGTTATAACGTATTACGTTATATGCTATAACGTTATAACGTATTACCTTATATGGTATAACGTTATATGGTATAACGTTATAACGTATTACTTTATATGGTATTACGTCATAACGTAATACGTTATATGGTATAACGCTATAACGTATTACGCTATATGCTATAACGTCATATGGTATAACGTTATAACGTATTACGTTATATGGTATTACGTTATAACGTATTACGTTATATGGTATAACGTCATATGGTATAACGTTATAACGTATTACGTTATATGGTATAACGTCATATGGTATAACGTTATGACGTATTTCGTTATATGGTATTACGTCATAGCGTATTACGTTATATGGTATAACGTTATAACGTATTACGTTATTTGCTATAACGCCATATGGTATAACGTTATAAGGTATTACGTTATATGGTATTACGTCATAACGTAATACGTTATATGGTATAACGTTATAACGTATTACGTTATATGGTATTACGTTATATCGTAATACGTTATATGGTATAACGTTATAACGTATTACGTTATATGGTATTACGTTGTAACGTAATACGATATATGGTATTACGTTATAACGTAATTCGTTATATGGTATAACGTTATAACGTATTACGTTATATGGTACTACGTCATAACGTAATACGTTATATGGTATTACGTCAAAACGTATTACGTTATGTGGCATAACGTTTTTAACGTATTACGTTATATGGTATTACGTCATAACGTATTACCTTATATGGTATAACGTTATAACGTATTACGTTATATGGTATTACGTCAAAACGTATTACGTTATGTGGCATATCGTTTTTAACGTATTACGTTATATGGTATTGCGTCATAACGTAATACGTTATATGGTATACCGTTATAACGTATTACGTTATATGCTATAACCTCATATGGTATAACGTTATAACGTATTACGTTATATGCTATAACGTCATATGGTATAACGTTATGACGTATTACGTTATATGGTATTACGTCATTACGTATTACGTTATATGGTATAACGTTATAACGTATTACGTTATATGCTATAACGTCATATGGTATAACGTTATAATGTATTACGTCATATTGTATAACGTTATAACGTAATACGTTATACGGTATTACGTCATATGGTATAACGTTATAACGTATTACGTTATATGGTATAACGTTATAACGTATTACGTTATATGCTATAACGTCATATGATATAACGTTATAATGTATTACGTCATATCGAATTACGTTATAACGTATTACGATATATGGTATAACGTTATAACGTATTACGTTATATGGTATTACGTCATAACGTAATACGTTATATGGTATAACGTTATAACGTATTACGTTATATGCTATAACGTTATAACGTATTACCTTATATGGAATAACGTCATATGGTATAACGTTATAACGTATTACGTTATATGGTATAACGTTATAACGTATTACGTTATATGGTATTACGTCAAAACGTATTACGTTATGTGGTATAACGTTTTTAACGTATTACGTTATATGCTATAACGTCATATGATATAACGTTATAATGTATTACGTCATATCGAATTACGTTATAACGTATTACGATATATGGTATAACGTTATAACGTATTACGTTATATGGTATTACGTCATAACGTAATACGTTATATGGTATAACGTTATAACGTATTACGTTATATGCTATAACGTTATAACGTATTACCTTATATGGAATAACGTCATATGGTATAACGTTATAACGTATTACGATATATGGTATAACGTTATAACGTATTACGTTATATGGTATTACGTCATAACGTAATACGTTATATGGTATTACGTCATAACGTAATACGTTATATGGTATAACGTTATAACGTATTACGTTATATGCTATAACGTTATAACGTATTACCTTATATGGAATAACGTCATATGGTATAACGTTATAACGTATTACGTTATATGGTATAACGTTATAACGTATTACGATATATGGTATAACGTTATAACGTATTACGTTATATGGTATAACGTTATAACGTATTACGTTATATGCTATAACGTCATATGGTATAACGTTATAATGTATTACGTCATATCGAATTACGTTATAACGTATTACGATATATGGTATAACGTTATAACGTATTACGTTATATGGTATTACGTCATAACGTAATACGTTATATGGTATAACGTTATAACGTATTACGTTATATGCTATAACGTTATAACGTATTACCTTATATGGAATAACGTCATATGGTATAACGTTATAACGTATTACGATATATGGTATAACGTTATAACGTATTACGTTATATGGTATTACGTCATAACGTAATACGTTATATGGTATAAAGTTATAACGTATTACGTTATATGCTATAACGTTATAACGTATTACCTTATATGGAATAACGTCATATGGTATAACGTTATAACGTATTACGATATATGGTATAACGTTATAACGTATTACGTTATATGGTATTACGTCATAACGTAATACGTTATATGGTATAACGTTATAACGTATTACGTTATATGCTATAACGTTATAACGTATTACCTTATATGGAATAACGTCATATGGTATAACGTTATAACGTATTACGTTATATGGTATAACGTTATAACGTATTACGTTATATGGTATTACGTCAAAACGTATTACGTTGTATGCTATAACGTTATAACGTATTACCTTATATGGTATAACGTCATATGGTATAACGTTATAAGGTATTACGTTATATGGTATTACGTCATAACGTAATACGTTATATGGTATAACGTTATAACGTATTACGTTATATGGTATTACGTTATAACGTAATACGTTATATGGTATAACGTCATATGGTATAACGTTATAACGTATTACGTTATATGGTATTACGTTATAACGTAATACGTTATATGGTATAACGTTATAACGTATTGAGTTATATGGTATTACGTCATAACGTAATACGTTATATGGCATAACGTTATAACGTATTACGTTATATGGTATTACGACATAACGTAATACGTTGTATGGTATAACGTTATAACGTATTACGCTATATGCTATAACGTTATATGGTATAACGTTATAACGTATTACGTTATGTGGTATTACGTCATAACGTAATACGTTATATGGTATTACGTCATAACGTAATACGTTATATGGCATAACGTTATAAAGTATTACGTTATATGGTATTACGTCATAACGTAATACGTTGTATGGTATAACGTTATAACGTATTACGCTATATGCTATAACGTTATATGGTATAACGTTATAACGTATTACGTTATGTGGTATTACGTCAAAACGTATTACGTTATATGGTATAACGTTATAACGTATTACGATATATGGTATTACGTTATAACGTATTACGTTATATGGTATAACGTTATAACGTATTACGCTATATGCTATAACGTTATATGGTATAACGTTATAACGTATTACGTTATGTGGTATTACGTCATAACGTAATACGTTATATGGTATTACGTCATAACGTAATACGTTGTATGGTATAACGTTATAACGTATTACGCTATGTGCTATAACGTTATATGGTATAACGTTATAACGTATTACGTTATGTGGTATTACGTCAAAACGTATTACGTTATATGGAATAACGTTATAACGTATTACGATATATGGTATTACGTTATAACGTATTACGTTATATGGTATAACGTTATAACGTATTACGTTATATGGTATTACGTTATAACGTATTACGTTATATGGTATAACGTTATATGGTATAACGTTATAACGTATTACCTTATATGGTATAACGTCATATGGTATAACGTTATAACGTATTACGTTATATGGTATCACGTTATAACGTATTACGTTATATGGCATAACGTTATAACGTATTACGTTATATGGAATTACGTTATAACGTATTACGATATATGGTATAACGTTATAACGTATTACGTTATATGGTATTACGTCATAACGTAATACGTTATATGGTATAACGTTATAACGTATTACGTTATATGCTATAACGTTATAACGTATTACCTTATATGGTATAACGTCATATGGTATAACGTTATAACGTATTACGTTATATGGTATCACATTATAACGTATTACGTTATATGGCATAACGTTATAACGTATTACGTTATATGGCATTACGTTATAACGTATTACGTTATATGGTATAACGTTATAACGTAATACGTTATATGGTATTACGTCAAAACGTATTACGTTATGTGGCATAACGTTTTTAACGTATTACGTTATATGGTATTACGTCATAACGTATTACCTTATATGGTATAACGTTATAACGTATTACGTTATATGGTATTACGTCAAAACGTATTACGTTATGTGGCATATCGTTTTTAACGTATTACGTTATATGGTATTGCGTCATAACGTAATACGTTATATGGTATACCGTTATAACGTATTACGTTATATGCTATAACCTCATATGGTATAACGTTATAACGTATTACGTTATATGCTATAACGTCATATGGTATAACGTTATGACGTATTACGTTATATGGTATTACGTCATTACGTATTACGTTATATGGTATAACGTTATAACGTATTACGTTATATGCTATAACGTCATATGGTATAACGTTATAATGTATTACGTCATATTGTATAACGTTATAACGTAATACGTTATACGGTATTACGTCATATGGTATAACGTTATAACGTATTACGTTAAATGGTATAACGTTATAACGTATTACGTTATATGCTATAACGTCATATGATATAACGTTATAATGTATTACGTCATATCGAATTACGTTATAACGTATTACGATATATGGTATAACGTTATAACGTATTACGTTATATGGTATTACGTCATAACGTAATACGTTATATGGTATAACGTTATAACGTATTACGTTATATGCTATAACGTTATAACGTATTACCTTATATGGAATAACGTCATATGGTATAACGTTATAACGTATTACGTTATATGGTATAACGTTATAACGTATTACGTTATATGGTATTACGTCAAAACGTATTACGTTATGTGGTATAACGTTTTTAACGTATTACGTTATATGCTATAACGTCATATGATATAACGTTATAATGTATTACGTCATATCGAATTACGTTATAACGTATTACGATATATGGTATAACGTTATAACGTATTACGTTATATGGTATAACGTTATAACGTATTACGTTATATGCTATAACGTCATATGGTATAACGTTATAATGTATTACGTCATATCGAATTACGTTATAACGTATTACGATATATGGTATAACGTTATAACGTATTACGTTATATGGTATTACGTCATAACGTAATACGTTATATGGTATAACGTTATAACGTATTACGTTATATGCTATAACGTTATAACGTATTACCTTATATGGAATAACGTCATATGGTATAACGTTATAACGTATTACGATATATGGTATAACGTTATAACGTATTACGTTATATGGTATTACGTCATAACGTAATACGTTATATGGTATAAAGTTATAACGTATTACGTTATATGCTATAACGTTATAACGTATTACCTTATATGGAATAACGTCATATGGTATAACGTTATAACGTATTACGATATATGGTATAACGTTATAACGTATTACGTTATATGGTATTACGTCATAACGTAATACGTTATATGGTATAACGTTATAACGTATTACGTTATATGCTATAACGTTATAACGTATTACGTTATATGGTATTACGTTATAACGTAATACGTTATATGGTATAACGTTATAACGTATTACTTTATATGGTATTACGTCATAACGTAATACGTTATATGGTATAACGCTATAACGTATTACGCTATATGCTATAACGTCATATGGTATAACGTTATAACGTATTACGTTATATGGTATTACGTTATAACGTATTACGTTATATGGTATAACGTCAGATGGTATAACGTTATAACGTATTACGTTATATGGTATTACGTCATAACGTAATACGGTATATGGTATTATGTCAAAACGTATTACGTTATGTGGTATAACGTTATAACGTATTACGTTATATGGTATTACGTAATAACGTATTACCTTATATGGTGTAACGTTATAACGTATTGAGTTATATGGTATTACGTCATAACGTAATACGTTATATGGCATAACGTTATAACGTATTACGTTATATGGTATTACGACATAACGTAATACGTTGTATGGTATAACGTTATAACGTATTACGCTATATGCTATAACGTTATATGGTATAACGTTATAACGTATTACGTTATGTGGTATTACGTCATAACGTAATACGTTATATGGTATTACGTCATAACGTAATACGTTATATGGCATAACGTTATAAAGTATTACGTTATATGGTATTACGTCATAACGTAATACGTTGTATGGTATAACGTTATAACGTATTACGCTATATGCTATAACGTTATATGGTATAACGTTATAACGTATTACGTTATGTGGTATTACGTCAAAACGTATTACGTTATATGGTATAACGTTATAACGTATTACGATATATGGTATTACGTTATAACGTATTACGTTATATGGTATAACGTTATAACGTATTACGCTATATGCTATAACGTTATATGGTATAACGTTATAACGTATTACGTTATGTGGTATTACGTCATGACGTAATACGTTATATGGTATTACGTCATAACGTAATACGTTGTATGGTATAACGTTATAACGTATTACGCTATGTGCTATAACGTTATATGGTATAACGTTATAACGTATTACGTTATGTGGTATTACGTCAAAACGTATTACGTTATATGGAATAACGTTATAACGTATTACGATATATGGTATTACGTTATAACGTATTACGTTATATGGTATAACGTTATAACGTATTACGTTATATGGTATTACGTTATAACGTATTACGTTATATGGTATAACGTTATATGGTATAACGTTATAACGTATTACCTTATATGGTACAACGTCATATGGTATAACGTTATAACGTATTACGTTATATGGTATCACGTTATAACGTATTACGTTATATGGCATAACGTTATAACGTATTACGTTATATGGAATTACGTTATAACGTATTACGATATATGGTATAACGTTATAACGTATTACGTTATATGGTATTACGTCATAACGTAATACGTTATATGGTATAACGTTATAACGTATTACGTTATATGCTATAACGTTATAACGTATTACCTTATATGGTATAACGTCATATGGTATAACGTTATAACGTATTACGTTATATGGTATCACATTATAACGTATTACGTTATATGGCATAACGTTATAACGTATTACGTTATATGGCATTACGTTATAACGTATTACGTTATATGGTATAACGTTATAACGTATTACGTTATATGGTATTACGTCATAACGTAATACGTTATATGGTATTACGTCATAACGTAATACGTTATATGGCATAACGTTATAACGTATTACGTTATATGGTATTACGTCATAACGTAATACGTTGTATGGTATAACGTTATAACGTATTACGCTATATGGTATTACGTTATAACGTATTACGTTATATGGTATAACGTTATAACGTATTACGTTATATGGTATTACGTTATAACGTATTACGTTATATGGTATAACGTTATATGGTATAACGTTATAACGTATTACCTTATATGGTGTAACGTCATATGGTATAACGTTATAACGTATTACGTTATATGGTATCACGTTATAACGTATTACGTTATATGGCATAACGTTATAACGTATTACGTTATATGGAATTACGTTATAACGTATTACGATATATGGTATAACGTTATAACGTATTACGTTATATGGTATTACGTCATAACGTAATACGTTATATGGTATAACGTTATAACGTATTACGTTATATGCTATAACGTTATAACGTATTACCTTATATGGTATAACGTCATATGGTATAACGTTATAACGTATTACGTTATATGGTATAACGTTATAACGTATTACGCTATATGGTATTACGTCAAAACGTATTACGTTATGTGGTATAACGTTTTTAACGTATTACGTTATATGGTATTACGACATAACGTAATACGTTATATGGTATAACGTTATAACGTATTACGTTATATGCTATAACGTTATAACGTATTACCTTATATGGTATAACGTCATATGGTATAACGTTATAAGGTATTACGTTATATGGTATTACGTCATAACGTAATACGTTATATGGTATAACGTTATAACGTATTACGTTATATGGTATTACGTTATAACGTATTACGTTATATGGTATAACGTTATATGGTATAACGTTATAACGTATTACCTTATATGGTATAACGTCATATGGTATAACGTTATAACGTATTACGTTATATGGTATCACGTTATAACGTATTACGTTATATGGCATAAGGTTATAACGTATTACGTTATATGGAATTACGTTATGACGTATTACGATATATGGTATAACGTTATAACGTATTACGTTATATGGTATTACGTCATAACGTAATACGTTATATGGTATAACGTTATAACGTATTACGTTATATGCTATAACGTTATAACGTATTACCTTATATGGTATAACGTCATATGGTATAACCTTATAACGTATTACGTTATATGGTATCACGTTATAACGTATTACGTCATATGGTATAACGTTATAACGTATTACGTTATATGGTATCACATTATAACGTATTACGTTATATGGCATAACGTTATAACGTATTACGTTATATGGCATTACGTTATAACGTATTACGTTATATGGTATAACGTTATAACGTATTACGTTATATGGTATTACGTCATAACGTAATACGTTATATGGTATTACGTCATAACGTAATACGTTATATGGCATAACGTTATAACGTATTACGTTATATGGTATTACGTCATAACGTAATACGCTGTATGGTATAACGTTATAACGTATTACGCTATATGCTATAACGTTATATGGTATAACGTTATAACGTATTACGTTATGTGGTATTACGTCAAAACGTATTACGTTATATGGTATAACGTTATAACGTATTACGATATATGGTATTACGTTATAACGTATTACGTTATATGGTATAACGTTATAACGTATTACGTTATATGGTATTACGTTATAACGTATTACGTTATATGGTATAACGTTATATGGTATAACGTTATAACGTATTACCTTATATGGTGTAACGTCATATGGTATAACGTTATAACGTATTACGTTATATGGTATCACGTTATAACGTATTACGTTATATGGCATAACGTTATAACGTATTACGTTATATGGAATTACGTTATAACGTATTACGATATATGGTATAACGTTATAACGTATTACGTTATATGGTATTACGTCATAACGTAATACGTTATATGGTATAACGTTATAACGTATTACGTTACATGCTATAACGTTATAACGTATTACCTTATATGGTATAACGTCATATGGTATAACGTTATAACGTATTACGTTATATGGTATAACGTTATAACGTATTACGTTATATGGTATTACGTCATAACGTAATACGTTATATGGTATAACGTTATAACGTATTACGTTATATGCTATAACGTTATAACGTATTACCTTATATGGTATAACGTCATATGGTATAACGTTATAACGTATTACGCTATATGCTATAACGTCATATGGTATAACGTTATAACGTATTACGTTATATGGTATTACGTTATAACGTATTACGTTATATGGTATAACGTCATATGGTATAACGTTATAACGTATTACGTTATATGGTATAACGTCATATGGTATAACGTTATGACGTATTTCGTTATATGGTATTACGTCATAGCGTATTACGTTATATGGTATAACGTTATAACGTATTACGTTATTTGCTATAACGCCATATGGTATAACGTTATAAGGTATTACGTTATAAGGTATTACGTCATAACGTAATACGTTATATGGTATAACGTTATAACGTATTACGTTATATGGTATTACGTTATATCGTAATACGTTATATGGTATAACGTTATAACGTATTACGTTATATGGTATTACGTTGTAACGTAATACGATATATGGTATTACGTTATAACGTAATTCGTTATATGGTATAACGTTATAACGTATTACGTTATATGGTACTACGTCATAACGTAATACGTTATATGGTATTACGTCAAAACGTATTACGTTATGTGGCATAACGTTTTTAACGTATTACGTTATATGGTATTACGTCATAACGTATTACCTTATATGGTATAACGTTATAACGTATTACGTTATATGGTATTACGTCAAAACGTATTACGTTATGTGGCATATCGTTTTTAACGTATTACGTTATATGGTATTGCGTCATAACGTAATACGTTATATGGTATACCGTTATAACGTATTACGTTATATGCTATAACCTCATATGGTATAACGTTATAACGTATTACGTTATATGCTATAACGTCATATGGTATAACGTTATGACGTATTACGTTATATGGTATTACGTCATTACGTATTACGTTATATGGTATAACGTTATAACGTATTACGTTATATGCTATAACGTCATATGGTATAACGTTATAATGTATTACGTCATATTGTATAACATTATAACGTAATACGTTATACGGTATTACGTCATATGGTATAACGTTATAACGTATTACGTTATATGGTATAACGTTATAACGTATTACGTTATATGCTATAACGTCATATGATATAACGTTATAATGTATTACGTCATATCGAATTACGTTATAACGTATTACGATATATGGTATAACGTTATAACGTATTACGTTATATGGTATTACGTCATAACGTAATACGTTATATGGTATAACGTTATAACGTATTACGTTATATGCTATAACGTTATAACGTATTACCTTATATGGAATAACGTCATATGGTATAACGTTATAACGTATTACGTTATATGGTATAACGTTATAACGTATTACGTTATATGGTATTACGTCAAAACGTATTACGTTATGTGGTATAACGTTTTTAACGTATTACGTTATATGGTATAACGACATAACGTAATACGTTATATGGTATAACGTTATAACGTATTACGTTATATGCTATAACGTTATAACGTATTACCTTATATGGTATAACGTCATATGGTATAACGTTATAAGGTATTACGTTATATGGTATTACGTCATAACGTAATACGTTATATGGTATAACGTTATAACGTATTACGTTATATGGTATTACGTTATAACGTAATACGTTATATGGTATAACGTCATATGGTATAACGTTATAACGTATTACGTTATATGGTATTACGTTATAACGTAATACGTTATATGGTATAACGTTATAACGTAATACGTTATATGGTATAACGTCATATGCTATAACGTTATAACGTATTACCTTATATGGTATAACGTCATATGGTATAACGTTATAAGGTATTACGTTATATGGTATTACGTCATAACGTAATACGTTATATGGTATAACGTTATAACGTATTACGTTATATGGTATTACGTTATAACGTATTACGTTATATGGTATAACGTCAGATGGTATAACGTTATAACGTATTACGTTATATGGTATTACGTCATAACGTAATACGGTATATGGTATTACGTCAAAACGTATTACGTTATGTGGTATAACGTTATAACGTATTACGTTATATGGTATTACGTAATAACGTATTACCTTATATGGTATAACGTTATAACGTATTACGATATATGGTATTACGTTATAACGTATTACGTTATATGGTATAACGTTATAACGTATTACGCTATATGCTATAACGTTATATGGTATAACGTTATAACGTATAACGTTATGTGGTATTACGTCATAACGTAATACGTTATATGGTATTACGTCATAACGTAATACGTTGTATGGTATAACGTTATAACGTATTACGCTATATGCTATAACGTTATATGGTATAACGTTATAACGTATTACGTTATGTGGTATTACGTCAAAACGTATTACGTTATATGGAATAACGTTATAACGTATTACGATATATGGTATTACGTTATAACGTATTACGTTATATGGTATAACGTTATAACGTATTACGTTATATGGTATTACGTTATAACGTATTACGTTATATGGTATAACGTTATATGGTATAACGTTATAACGTATTACCTTATATGGTATAACGTCATATGGTATAACGTTATAACGTATTACGTTATATGGTATCACGTTATAACGTATTACGTTATATGGCATAACGTTATAACGTATTACGTTATATGGAATTACGTTATAACGTATTACGATATATGGTATAACGTTATAACGTATTACGTTATATGGTATTACGTCATAACGTAATACGTTATATGGTATAACGTTATAACGTATTACGTTATATGCTATAACGTTATAACGTATTACCTTATATGGTATAACGTCATATGGTATAACGTTATAACGTATTACGTTATATGGTATCACATTATAACGTATTACGTTATATGGCATAACGTTATAACGTATTACGTTATATGGCACTACGTTATAACGTATTACGTTATATGGTATAACGTTATAACGTATTACGTTATATGGTATTACGTCATAACCTAATACGTTATATGGTATTACGTCATAACGTATTACGTTATATGGCATAACGTTATAACGTATTACGTTATATGGAATTACGTTATAACGTATTACGATATATGGTATAACGTTATAACGTATTACGTTATATGGTATTACGTCATAACGTAATACGTTATATGGTATAACGTTATAACGTATTACGTTATATGCTATAACGTTATAACGTATTACCTTATATGGTATAACGTCATATGGTATAACGTTATAACGTATTACGTTATATGGTATCACATTATAACGTATTACGTTATATGGCATAACGTTATAACGTATTACGTTATATGGCACTACGTTATAACGTATTACGTTATATGGTATAACGTTATAACGTATTACGTTATATGGTATTACGTCATAACGTAATACGTTATATGGTATTACGTCATAACGTAATACGTTATATGGCATTACGTTATAACGTATTACGTTATATGGTATTACGTCATAACGTAATACGTTGTATGGTATAACGTTATAACGTATTACGCTATATGGTATTACGTTATAACGTATTACGTTATATGGTATAACGTTATAACGTATTACGTTATATGGTATCACATTATAACGTATTACGTTATATGGCATAACGTCATAACGTAATACGTTATATGGCATTACGTTATAACGTATTACGTTATATGGTATTACGTCATAACGTATTACGTTATATGGTATCACGTTATAACGTATTACGTTATATGGCATAACGTTATAACGTATTACGTTATATGGAATTACGTTATAACGTATTACGATATATGGTATAACGTTATAACGTATTACGTTATATGGTATTACGTCATAACGTAATACGTTATATGGTATAACGTTATAACGTATTACGTTATATGCTATAACGTTATAACGTATTACCTTATATGGTATAACGTCATATGGTATAACGTTATAACGTATTACGTTATATGGTATAACGTTATAACGTATTACGCTATATGGTATTACGTCAAAACGTATTACGTTATGTGGTATAACGTTTTTAACGTATTACGTTATATGGTATTACGACATAACGTAATACGTTATATGGTATAACGTTATAACGTATTACGTTATATGCTATAACGTTATAACGTATTACCTTATATGGTATAACGTCATATGGTATAACGTTATAAGGTATTACGTTATATGGTATTACGTCATAACGTAATACGATATATGGTATAACGTTATAACGTATTACGTTATATGGTATTACGTTATAACGTATTACGTTATATGGTATAACGTTATATGGTATAACGTTATAACGTATTACCTTATATGGTATAACGTCATATGGTATAACGTTATAACGTATTACGTTATATGGTATCACGTTATAACGTATTACGTTATATGGCATAAGGTTATAACGTATTACGTTATATGGAATTACGTTATGACGTATTACGATATATGGTATAACGTTATAACGTATTACGTTATATGGTATTTCGTCATAACGTAATACGTTATATGGTATAACGTTATAACGTATTACGTTATATGCTATAACGTTATAACGTATTACCTTATATGGTATAACGTCATATGGTATAACCTTATAACGTATTACGTTATATGGTATCACGTTATAACGTATTACGTCATATGGTATAACGTTATAACGTATTACGTTATATGGTATCACATTATAACGTATTACGTTATATGGCATAACGTTATAACGTATTACGTTATATGGTATCACGTTATAACGTATTACTTTATATGGCATAACGTTATAACGTATTACGTTATATGGCATTACGTTATAACGTATTACGTTATATGGTATAACGTTATAACGTATTACGTTATATGGTATTACGTCATAACGTAATACGTTATATGGTATTACGTCATAACGTAATACGTTATATGGCATAACGTTATAACGTATTACGTTATATGGTATTACGTCATAACGTAATACGTTGTATGGTATAACGTTATAACGTATTACGCTATATGCTATAACGTTATATGGTATAACGTTATAACGTATTACGTTATGTGGTATTACGTCAAAACGTATTACGTTATATGGTATAACGTTATAACGTATTACGATATATGGTATTACGTTATAACGTATTACGTTATATGGTATAACGTTATAACGTGTTACGTTATATGGTATTACGTTATAACGTATTACGTTATATGGTATAACGTTATATGGTATAACGTTATAACGTATTACCTTATATGGTGTAACGTCATATGGTATAACGTTATAACGTATTACGTTATATGGTATCACGTTATAACGTATTACGTTATATGGCATAACGTTATAACGTATTACGTTATATGGAATTACGTTATAACGTATTACGATATATGGTATAACGTTATAACGTTTTACGTTATATGGTATTACGTCATAACGTAATACGTTATATGGTATAACGTTATAACGTATTACGTTATATGCTATAACGTTATAACGTATTACCTTATATGGTATAACGTCATATGGTATAACGTTATAACGTATTACGTTATATGGTATAACGTTATAACGTATTACGTTATATGGTATTACGTCAAAACGTATTACGTTATGTGGTATAACGTTTTTAACGTATTACGTTATATGGTATTACGACATAACGTAATACGTTATATGGTATAACGTTATAACGTATTACGTTATATGCTATAACGTTATAACGTATTACCTTATATGGTATAACGTTATATGGTATAACGTTATAACGTATTACTTTATATGGTATTACGTCATAACGTAATACGTTATATGGTATAACGCTATAACGTATTACGCTATATGCTATAACGTCATATGGTATAACGTTATAACGTATTACGTTATATGGTATTACGTTATAACGTATTACGTTATATGGTATAACGTCATATGGTATAACGTTATAACGTATTACGTTATATGGTATTACGTCATAACGTAATACGGTATATGGTATTACGTCAAAACGTATTACGTTATGTGGTATAACGTTATAACGTATTACGTTATATGGTATTACGTCAAAACGTATTACGTTATGTGGCATAACGTTTTTAACGTATTACGTTATATGGTATTACGTAATAACGTATTACCTTATATGGTATAACGTTATAACGTATTAAGTTATATGGTATTACGTCATAACGTAATACGTTATATGGCATAACGTTATAACGTATTACGTTATATGGTATTACGTCATAACGTAATACGTTGTATGGTATAACGTTATAACGTATTACGCTATATGCTATAACGTTATATGGTATAACGTTATAACGTATTACGTTATGTGGTATTACGTCATAACGTAATACGTTATATGGTATTACGTCATAACGTAATACGTTATATGGCATAACGTTATAACGTATTACGTTATATGGTATTACGTCATAACGTAATACGTTGTATGGTATAACGTTATAACGTATTACGCTATATGCTATAACGTTATATGGTATAACGTTATAACGTATTACGTTATGTGGTATTACGTCAAAACGTATTACGTTATATGGTATAACGTTATAACGTATTACGTTATGTGGTATTACGTCATAACGTAATACGTTATATGGAACAACGTTATAACGTATTACGATATATGGTATTACGTTATAACGTATTACGTTATATGGTATAACGTTATAACGTAATACGTTATATGGAATTACGTTATAACGTATTACGTTATATGGTATAACGTTATATGGTATAACGTTATAACGTATTACCTTATATGGTATAACGTCATATGGTATAACGTTATAACGTATTACGTTATATGGTATCACGTTATAACGTATTACGTCATATGGTATAACGTTATAACGTATTACGTTATATGGTATCACGTTATAACGTATTACGTTATATGGCATAACATTTATAACATATTACGTTATACGGAATTACGTTATAACGTATTACGATATATGGTATAACGTTATAACGTATTACGTTATATGGTATTACGTCATAACGTAATACGTTATATGGTATAACGTTATAACGTATTACTTTATATGCTATAACGTCATATGGTATAACGTTATAATGTGTTACGTCATATTGCATAACGTTATAACGTATTACGTTATATGGTATAACGTCATATGGTATAACGTTATAACGTATTACGTTATATGGTATTACGTTATAACGTATTACGTTATATGGTACAACGTTATAACGTATTACGTTATATGGTATTAAGTCATAACGTATTACGTTATATGGTATAACGTTATAACGTATTACGTTATATGGTATAACGTTATAACGTATTACCTTATATGGTATAACGCCATATGGTATAACGTTATAACGTATTACGTTATATGGTATAACGTTATAACGTATTACGTTATATGGCATAACGTTATAACGTATTACGTTATATGGAATTACGTTATAACGTTTTACGATATATGGTATAACGTTATAACGTATTACGTTATATGGTATTACGTCATAACGTAATACGTTATATGGTATAACGTTATAACGTATTACGTTATATGCTATAACGTTATAACGTATTACCTTATATGGTATAACGTCATATGGTATAACGTTATAACGTATTACGTTATATGGTATCACGTTATAACGTATTACGTCATATGGTATAACGTTATAACGTATTACGTTATATGGTATAACGTTATAACGTATTACGTTATATGCTATAACGTCATATGATATAACGTTATAATGTATTACGTCATATCGAATTACGTTATAACGTATTACGATATATGGTATAACGTTATAACGTATTACGTTATATGGTATTACGTCATAACGTAATACGTTATATGGTATAACGTTATAACGTATTACGTTATATGCTATAACGTTATAACGTATTACCTTATATGGAATAACGTCATATGGTATAACGTTATAACGTATTACGTTATATGGTATAACGTTATAACGTATTACGTTATATGGTATTACGTCAAAACGTATTACGTTATGTGGTATAACGTTTTTAACGTATTACGTTATATGGTATAACGACATAACGTAATACGTTATATGGTATAACGTTATAACGTATTACGTTATATGCTATAACGTTATAACGTATTACCTTATATGGTATAACGTCATATGGTATAACGTTATAAGGTATTACGTTATATGGTATTACGTCATAACGTAATACGTTATATGGTATAACGTTATAACGTATTACGTTATATGGTATTACGTTATAACGTAATACGTTATATGGTATAACGTCATATGGTATAACGTTATAACGTATTACGTTATATGGTATTACGTTATAACGTAATACGTTATATGGTATAACGTTATAACGTATTACTTTATATGGTATTACGTCATAACGTAATACGTTATATGGTATAACGCTATAACGTATTACGCTATATGCTATAACGTCATATGGTATAACGTTATAACGTATTACGTTATATGGTATTACGTTATAACGTATTACGTTATATGGTATAACGTCAGATGGTATAACGTTATAACGTATTACGTTATATGGTATTACGTCATAACGTAATACGGTATATGGTATTACGTCAAAACGTATTACGTTATGTGGTATAACGTTATAACGTATTACGTTATATGGTATTACGTAATAACGTATTACCTTATATGGTATAACGTTATAACGTATTACGATATATGGTATTACGTTATAACGTATTACGTTATATGGTATAACGTTATAACGTATTACGCTATATGCTATAACGTTATATGGTATAACGTTATAACGTATAACGTTATAACGTATAACGTTATGTGGTATTACGTCATAACGTAATACGTTATATGGTATTACGTCATAACGTAATACGTTGTATGGTATAACGTTATAACGTATTACGCTATATGCTATAACGTTATATGGTATAACGTTATAACGTATTACGTTATGTGGTATTACGTCAAAACGTATTACGTTATATGGAATAACGTTATAACGTATTACGATATATGGTATTACGTTATAACGTATTACGTTATATGGTATAACGTTATAACGTATTACGTTATATGGTATTACGTTATAACGTATTACGTTATATGGTATAACGTTATATGGTATAACGTTATAACGTATTACCTTATATGGTATAACGTCATATGGTATAACGTTATAACGTATTACGTTATATGGTATCACGTTATAACGTATTACGTTATATGGCATAACGTTATAACGTATTACGTTATATGGAATTACGTTATAACGTATTACGATATATGGTATAACGTTATAACGTATTACGTTATATGGTATTACGTCATAACGTAATACGTTATATGGTATAACGTTATAACGTATTACGTTATATGCTATAACGTTATAACGTATTACCTTATATGGTATAACGTCATATGGTATAACGTTATAACGTATTACGTTATATGGTATCACATTATAACGTATTACGTTATATGGCATAACGTTATAACGTATTACGTTATATGGCACTACGTTATAACGTATTACGTTAAATGGTATAACGTTATAACGTATTACGTTATATGGTATTACGTCATAACGTAATACGTTATATGGTATTACGTCATAACGTATTACGTTATATGGCATAACGTTATAACGTATTACGTTATATGGAATTACGTTATAACGTATTACGATATATGGTATAACGTTATAACGTATTACGTTATATGGTATTACGTCATAACGTAATACGTTATATGGTATAACGTTATAACGTATTACGTTATATGCTATAACGTTATAACGTATTACCTTATATGGTATAACGTCATATGGTATAACGTTATAACGTATTACGTTATATGGTATCACATTATAACGTATTACGTTATATGGCATAACGTTATAACGTATTACGTTATATGGCACTACGTTATAACGTATTACGTTATATGGTATAACGTTATAACGTATTACGTTATATGGTATTACGTCATAACGTAATACGTTATATGGTATTACGTCATAACGTAATACGTTATATGGCATTACGTTATAACGTATTACGTTATATGGTATTACGTCATAACGTAATACGTTGTATGGTATAACGTTATAACGTATTACGCTATATGGTATTACGTTATAACGTATTACGTTATATGGTATAACGTTATAACGTATTACGTTATATGGTATTACGTTATAACGTATTACGTTATATGGTATAACGTTATATGGTATAACGTTATAACGTATTACCTTATATGGTGTAACGTCATATGGTATAACGTTATAACGTATTACGTTATATGGTATCACGTTATAACGTATTACGTTATATGGCATAACGTTATAACGTATTACGTTATATGGAATTACGTTATAACGTATTACGATATATGGTATAACGTTATAACGTATTACGTTATATGGTATTACGTCATAACGTAATACGTTATATGGTATAACGTTATAACGTATTACGTTATATGCTATAACGTTATAACGTATTACCTTATATGGTATAACGTCATATGGTATAACGTTATAACGTATTACGTTATATGGTATAACGTTATAACGTATTACGCTATATGGTATTACGTCAAAACGTATTACGTTATGTGGTATAACGTTTTTAACGTATTACGTTATATGGTATTACGACATAACGTAATACGTTATATGGTATAACGTTATAACGTATTACGTTATATGCTATAACGTTATAACGTATTACCTTATATGGTATAACGTCATATGGTATAACGTTATAAGGTATTACGTTATATGGTATTACGTCATAACGTAATACGTTATATGGTATAACGTTATAACGTATTACGTTATATGGTATTACGTTATAACGTATTACGTTATATGGTATAACGTTATATGGTATAACGTTATAACGTATTACCTTATATGGTATAACGTCATATGGTATAACGTTATAACGTATTACGTTATATGGTATCACGTTATAACGTATTACGTTATATGGCATAAGGTTATAACGTATTACGTTATATGGAATTACGTTATGACGTATTACGATATATGGTATAACGTTATAACGTATTACGTTATATGGTATTACGTCATAACGTAATACGTTATATGGCATAACGTTATAACGTATTACGTTATATGGTATTACGTCATAACGTAATACGTTGTATGGTATAACGTTATAACGTATTACGCTATATGCTATAACGTTATATGGTATAACGTTATAACGTATTACGTTATGTGGTATTACGTCAAAACGTATTACGTTATATGGTATAACGTTATAACGTATTACGATATATGGTATTACGTTATAACGTATTACGTTATATGGTATAACGTTATAACGTGTTTCGTTATATGGTATTACGTTATAACGTATTACGTTATATGGTATAACGTTATATGGTATAACGTTATAACGTATTACCTTATATGGTGTAACGTCATATGGTATAACGTTATAACGTATTACGTTATATGGTATCACGTTATAACGTATTACGTTATATGGCATAACGTTATAACGTATTACGTTATATGGAATTACGTTATAACGTATTACGATATATGGTATAACGTTATAACGTTTTACGTTATATGGTATTACGTCATAACGTAATACGTTATATGGTATAACGTTATAACGTATTACGTTATATGCTATAACGTTATAACGTATTACCTTATATGGTATAACGTCATATGGTATAACGTTATAACGTATTACGTTATATGGTATAACGTTATAACGTATTACGTTATATGGTATTACGTCAAAACGTATTACGTTATGTGGTATAACGTTTTTAACGTATTACGTTATATGGTATTACGACATAACGTAATACGTTATATGGTATAACGTTATAACGTATTACGTTATATGCTATAACGTTATAACGTATTACCTTATATGGTATAACGTTATATGGTATAACGTTATAACGTATTACTTTATATGGTATTACGTCATAACGTAATACGTTATATGGTATAACGCTATAACGTATTACGCTATATGCTATAACGTCATATGGTATAACGTTATAACGTATTACGTTATATGGTATTACGTTATAACGTATTACGTTATATGGTATAACGTCATATGGTATAACGTTATAACGTATTACGTTATATGGTATTACGTCATAACGTAATACGGTATATGGTATTACGTCAAAACGTATTACGTTATGTGGTATAACGTTATAACGTATTACGTTATATGGTATTACGTCAAAACGTATTACGTTATGTGGCATAACGTTTTTAACGTATTACGTTATATGGTATTACGTAATAACGTATTACCTTATATGGTATAACGTTATAACGTATTAAGTTATATGGTATTACGTCATAACGTAATACGTTATATGGCATAACGTTATAACGTATTACGTTATATGGTATTACGTCATAACGTAATACGTTGTATGGTATAACGTTATAACGTATTACGCTATATGCTATAACGTTATATGGTATAACGTTATAACGTATTACGTTATGTGGTATTACGTCATAACGTAATACGTTATATGGTATTACGTCATAACGTAATACGTTATATGGCATAACGTTATAACGTATTACGTTATATGGTATTACGTCATAACGTAATACGTTGTATGGTATAACGTTATAACGTATTACGCTATATGCTATAACGTTATATGGTATAACGTTATAACGTATTACGTTATGTGGTATTACGTCAAAACGTATTACGTTATATGGTATAACGTTATAACGTATTACGTTATGTGGTATTACGTCATAACGTAATACGTTATATGGAACAACGTTATAACGTATTACGATATATGGTATTACGTTATAACGTATTACGTTATATGGTATAACGTTATAACGTAATACGTTATATGGAATTACGTTATAACGTATTACGTTATATGGTATAACGTTATATGGTATAACGTTATAACGTATTACCTAATATGGTATAACGTCATATGGTATAACGTTATAACGTATTACGTTATATGGTATCACGTTATAACGTATTACGTCATATGGTATAACGTTATAACGTATTACGTTATATGGTATCACGTTATAACGTATTACGTTATATGGCATAACATTTATAACATATTACGTTATATGGAATTACGTTATAACGTATTACGATATATGGTATAACGTTATAACGTATTACGTTATATGGTATTACGTCATAACGTAATACGTTATATGGTATAACGTTATAACGTATTACTTTATATGCTATAACGTCATATGGTATAACGTTATAATGTGTTACGTCATATTGCATAACGTTATAACGTATTACGTTATATGGTATAACGTCATATGGTATAACGTTATAACGTATTACGTTATATGGTATTACGTTATAACGTATTACGTTATATGGTACAACGTTATAACGTATTACGTTATATGGTATTAAGTCATAACGTATTACGTTATATGGTATAACGTTATAACGTATTACGTTATATGGTATAACGTTATAACGTATTACCTTATATGGTATAACGCCATATGGTATAACGTTATAACGTATTACGTTATATGGTATAACGTTATAACGTATTACGTTATATGGCATAACGTTATAACGTATTACGTTATATGGAATTACGTTATAACGTTTTACGATATATGGTATAACGTTATAACGTATTACGTTATATGGTATTACGTCATAACGTAATACGTTATATGGTATAACGTTATAACGTATTACGTTATATGCTATAACGTTATAACGTATTACCTTATATGGTATAACGTCATATGGTATAACGTTATAACGTATTACGTTATATGGTATCACGTTATAACGTATTACGTCATATGGTATAACGTTATAACGTATTACGTTATATGGTATCACATTATAACGTATTACGTTATATGGCATAACGTTATAACGTATTACGTTATATGGAATTACGTTATAACGTATTACGATATATGGTATAACGTTATAACGTATTACGTTATATGGTATTACGTCATAACTCAATACGTTATATGGTATGACGTTATAACGTATTACGTTATATGCTATAACGTTATAACGTATTACCTTATATGGTATAACGACATATGGTATAACGTTATAACGTATTACGTTATATGGTATAACGTTATAACGTATTACGTTATATGTTATTACGTCAAAACGTATTACGTTATGTGGTATAACGTTTTTACGTATTACGTTATATGGTATTACGTCATAACGTAATACGTTGTATGGTATAACTTTATAACGTATTACGTTATATGCTATAACGTTATAAGGTATAACGTTATAACGTATTACGTTATATGGTATTACGTCAAAACGTATTACGTTATATGGTATAACGTTATATGGTATAACGTTATAACGTATTACGATATATGGTATTACGTTATAACGTATTACGTTATATGGTATAACATTATAACGTATTACGTTATATGGTATGACGTCATAACGTATTACGTTATATGGTATAACGTTATATGGTATAACGTTATAACGTATTACCTTATATGGTATAACGTCATATGGTATAACGTTATAACGTATTACGTTATATGGTAATAAGTCATAACGTATTACGATATATGGTATTACGTTATAACGTATTACGTTATATGGTATAACGTTATAACGTATTACCTTATATGGTATATCGTTATATGGTATAACGTTATGACGTACTACGTTATATGGTATTACGTCATAGCGTATTACGTTATATGGTATAACGTTATAACGTATTACGTTATTTGCTATAACGCCATATGGTATAACGTTATAAGGTATTACGTTATATGGTATTACGTCATAACGTAATACGTTATATGGTATAGCGTTATAACGTATTACGTTATATGGTATTACGTTATAACGTAATACGTTATATGGTATAACGTCATATGGTATAACGTTATAACGTATTACGTTATATGGTATTACGTTATAACGTAATACGTTATATGGTATAACGTTATAACGTATTACTTTACATGGTATTACGTCATATCGTAATACGTTATATGGTATAACGCTATAACGTATTACGTTATATGCTATAACGTCATATGGTATAACGTTATAACGTATTACGATATATGGTATTACGTTATAACGTATTACGTTATATGGTATAACGTTATAACGTATTACGTTATATGGTATTACGTCATAACGTAATACGTTATATGGTATTACGTCAAAACGTATTACGTTATGTGGTATAACGTTATAACGTATTACGTTATATGGTATTACGTTATAATGTATTACGTTATATGGTATAACGTTATAACGTATTACCTTATATGGTATAACGTCATATGTTATAACGTTGTAACGTATTACGTTATATGGTATAACGTTATTACGTATTACGTTATATGGTATTACGTTATAATGTATTACGTTATATGGTATAACGTTATAACGTATTACCTTATATGGTATAACGTCATATGTTATAACGTTGTAACGTATTACGTTATATGGTATTACGTTATAATGTATTACGTTATATGGTATAACGTTATAACGTATTACGTTATATGGTATTACGTTATAATGTATTACGTTATATGGTATAACGTTATAACGTATTACGTTATATGCTATAACGTCATATGGTATAACGTTATAACGTATTACGTTATATGGCATTACGTTATAACGTATTACGTTATATGGTATAACGTTATAACGTATTACGTTATATGGTATTACGTTATAACGTATTACGTTATATGGTATAACGTTATAACGTATTACGTTATATGGTATAACCTCATATTGTTTAACGTTATAACGTAATAAGTTATATGGTATAACGTCATATGGTATAACGTTATAACGTATTACGTTATATGGTATTACGTCATAACGTAATACGTTATATGGCATAACGTTATAATGTAATACGTTATATGGTATTACGTTATAATGTATTACGTTATATGGTATAACGTTATAACGTATTACCTTATATAGTATAACGTCATAAGGTATAACGTCATAACGTATTACGTTATATGGCATTACGTTATAACGTATTACGTTATATGGTATAACGTTATAACGTATTACGTTATATGGCATTACGTTATAACGTATTACGTTATATGGTATAACGTTATAACGTATTACGTTATATGGTATTACGTTATAACGTATCACGTTATATGGTATCACGTTATAACGTATTACGTTTTATGGTATTACGCCATAACGTATTACGTTATATCGTATAACGTCATATGGTATAACGTTATGACGTATTACGTTATATGGTATTACGTCATAGCGTATTACGTTATATGGTATTACGTCAAAACGTATTACGTTATGTGGTATAAGGTTATAACGTATTACGTTATATGGTATTACGTCAAAACGTATTACGTTATGTGGCATAACGTTTTTAACGTATTACGTTATATGGTATAACGTAATAACGTATTACCTTATATGGTATAACGTTATAACGTATTACGTTATATGGTATTACGTCAAAACGTATTACGTTATGTGGCATAACATTTTTAACGTATTACGTTATATGGTATTACGTCATAACGTAATACGTTATATGGTATACCGTTATAACGTATTACGTTATGTGCTATAACGTCATATGGTATAACGTTATAAAGTATTACGTTATATGGCATTACGTTATAACGTATTACGTTATATGGAATAACGTTATAACGTATTACGTTATATGGTACTACGTTATAACGTATTACGTTATATGGTATTACGTTATAACGTAATACGTTATATGGTATAACGTCATATGGTATAACGTTATAACGTATTACGTTATATGGTATTACGTTATAACGTAATACGTTATATGGTATAACGTTATAACGGATTACTTTATATGGTATTACGTCATAACGTAATACGTTATATGGTATAACGCTATAACGTATTACGCTATATGCTATAACCTCATATGGTATAACGTTATAACGTATTACGTTATATGGTATTACGTTATAACGTATTACGTTATATGGTATAACGTCATATGGTATAACGTTATAACGTATTACGTTATATGGTATTACGTCATAACATAATACGTTATATGGTATTACGTCAAAACGTATTACGTTATGTGGTATAACGTTATAACGTATTACGTTATGTGGTATTACGTCAAAACGTATTACGTTATATGGTATAACGTTATAACGTATTACGATATATGGTATTACGTTATAACGTATTACGTTATATGGTATAACGTTATAACGTATTACGCTATATGCTATAACGTTATATGGTATAACGTTATAACGTATTACGTTATGTGGTATTACGTCATAACGTAATACGTTATATGGTATTACGTCATAACGTAATACGTTGTATGGTATAACGTTATAAAGTATTACGCTATATGCTATAACGTTATATGGTATAACGTTATAACGTATTACGTTATGTGGTATTACGTCAAAACGTATTACGTTATATGGAATAACGTTATAACGTATTACCTTATATGGTATAACGTCATATGGTATAACGTTATAACGTATTACGTTATATGGTATAACGTTATAACGTATTACGTTATATGGTATTACGTCAAAACGTATTACGTTATGTGGTATAACGTTTTTAACGTATTACGTTATATGGTATTACGTCAAAACGTATTACGTTATATGGTATAACGTTATATGGTATAACGTTATAACGTATTACGATATATGGTATTACGTTATAACGTATTACGTTATATGGTATAACATTATAACGTATTACGTTATATGGTATTACGTCATAACGTATTACGTTATATGGTATAACGTTATATGGTATAACGTTATAACGTATTACCTTATATGGTATAACGTCATATGGTATAACGTTATAACGTATTACGTTATATGCTATCACGTTATAACGTATTACGTTATATGGTATTACGTCAAAACGTATTACGTTATGTGGTGTAACGTTTTTAACGTATTACGTTATATGGTATTACGTCATAACGTAATACGTTGTATGGTATAACTTTATAACGTATTACGTTATATGCTATAACGTTATAAGGTATAACGTTATAACGTATTACGTTATATGGTATTACGTCAAAACGTATTACGTTATATGGTATAACGTTATATGGTATAACGTTATAACGTATTACGATATATGGTATTACGTTATAACGTATTACGTTATATGGTATAACATTATAACGTATTACGTTATATGGTATTACGTCATAACGTATTACGTTATATGGTATAACGTTATATGGTATAACGTTATAACGTATTACCTTATATGGTATAACGTCATATGGTATAACGTTATAACGTATTACGTTATATGCTATCACGTTATATGGTATAACGTTATAACGTATTACCTTTTATGGTATAACGTCATATGGTATAACGTTATAACGTATTACGTTATATGGTATCACATTATAACGTATTACGTTATATGGCATAACGTTTTTAACGTATTACGTTATATGGTATTACGTAATAACGTATTACCTTATATGGTATAACGTTATAACGTATTACGTTATATGGTATTACGTCAAAACGTATTACGTTATATGGTACTACGTTATAACGTATTACGTTATATGGTATAACGTTATAACGTATTACGTTATATGGTATAACCTCATATTGTTTAACGTTATAACGTAATAAGTTATATGGTATAACGTCATATGGTATAACGTTATAACGTATTACGTTATATGGTATCACGTTATATGGTATAACGTTATAACGTATTACCTTATATGGTATAACGTCATATGGTATAACGTTATAACGTATTACGTTATATGGTATCACATTATAACGTATTACGTTATATGGCATAACGTTTTTAACGTATTACGTTATATGGCATTACGTTATAACGTATTACGTTATATGGAATAACGTTGTAACGTATTACGTTATATGGTACTACGTTATAACGTATTACGTTATATGGTATAACGTTATAACGTATTACGTTATATGGTATAACCTCATATTGTTTAACGTTATAACGTAATAAGTTATATGGTATAACGTCATATGGTATAACGTTATAACGTATTACGCTATATGGTATTACGTCATAACGTAATACGTTATATGGCATACCGTTATAACGTATTACGTTATATGCTATAACGTCATATGGAATAACGTTATAACGTATTACGTTATATGGCATTACGTTATAACGTATTACGTTATATGGTATAACGTTATAACGTATTACGTTATATGGTATTACGTCATAACGTAATACGTTATATGGTATTACGTCATAACGTAATACGTTATATGGCATAACGTTATAACGTATTACGTTATATGGTATTACGTCATAACGTAATACGTTGTATGGTATAACGTTATAACGTATTACGCTATATGCTATAACGTTATATGGTATAACGTTATAACGTAATACGTTATGTGGCATTACGTCAAAACGTATTACGTTATATGGTATAACGTTATAACGTATTACGATATATGGTATTACGTTATAACGTATTACGTTATATGGTATAACGTTATAACGTATTACGTTATATGGTATTACGTTATAACGTATTACGTTATATGGTATAACGTTATATGGTATAACGTTATAACGAATTACCTTATATGGTATAACGTCATATGGTATAACGTTATAACGTATTACGTTATATGCTATCACGTTATAACGTATTACGTTATATGGCATAACGTTATAACGTATTACGTTATATGGAATTACGTTATTACGTATTACGATATATGGTATAACGTTATAACGTATTACGTTATATGGTATTACGTCATGACGTAATACGTTATATGGTATAACGTTATAACGTATTACGTTATATGCTATAACGTTATAACGTATTACCTTATATGGTATAACGTCATATGGTATAACGTTATAACGTATTACGTTATATGGTATAACGTTATAACGTATTACGTTATATGGCATTACGTCAAAACGTATTACGTTATGTGGTATAACGTTTTTAACGTATTACGTTATATGGTATTACGACATAACGTAATACGTTATATGGTATAACGTTATAACGTATTACGTTATATGCTATAACGTTATAACGTATTACCTTATATGGTATAACGTCATATGGTATAACGTTATAAGGTATTACGTTATATGGTATTACGTCATAACGTAATACGTTATATGGTATAACGTCATATGGTATAACGTTATAACGTATTACTTTATATGGTATTACGTCATAACGTAATACGTTATATGGTATAACGCTATAACGTATTACGTTATATGGTATTACGTTCTAACGTATTACGTTATATGGTATTACGTTATAACGTATTACGTTATATGGTATAACGTCATATGGTATAACGTTATAACGTATTACGTTATATGGTATTACGTCATAACGTAATACGGTATATGGTATTACGTCAAAACGTATAACGTTATAACGTATTACGTTATATGGTATTACGTCAGAACGTAATACGGTATATGGCATAACATTTATAACGTATTACGTTATATGGAATTACTTTATAACGTATTACGATATATGGTATAACGTTATAACGTATTACGTTATATGGTATTACGTTCTAACGTATTACGTTATATGGTATTACGTTATAACGTATTACGTTATATGGTATAACGTTATATGGTATAACGTTATAACGTATTACCTTATATGGTATAACGTCATATGGTATAACGTTATAACGTATTACGTTATATGGCATTACGTCAAAACGTATTACGTTATGTGGTATAACGTTTTTAACGTATTACGTTATATGGTATTACGACATAACGTAATACGTTATATGGTATAACGTTATAACGTATTACGTTATATGCTATAACGTTATAACGTATTACCTTATATGGTATAACGTCATATGGTATAACGTTATAAGGTATTACGTTATATGGTATTACGTCATAACGTAATACGCTATATGGTATTACGTTATAACGTAATACGTTATATGGCATAACGTTATAACGTATTACGTTATATGGAATTACGTTATAACGTATTACGTTATATGGTATTACGTTATAACGTAATACGTTATATGGTATAACGTTACAACGTATTACTTTATATGGTATTACGTCATAACGTAATACGTTATATGGTATAACGCTATAACGTATTACGCTATATGCTATAACGTCATATGGTATAACGTTATAACGTATTACGTTATATGGTATTACGTTATAACGTATTACGTTATATGGTATAACGTCATATGGTATAACGTTATAACGTATTACGTTATATGGTATTACGTCATAACGTAATACGGTATATGGTATTACGTCAAAACGTATAACGTTATAACGTATTACGTTATATGGTATTACGTCATAACGTAATACGGTATATGGTATTACGTCAAAACGTATTACGTTATGTGGTATAACGTTATAACGTATTACGTTATATGGTATTACGTCAAAACGTATTACGTTATGTTTCATAACGTTTTTAACGTATTACGTTATATGGTATTACGTAATAACGTATTACCTTATATGGTATAACGTTATAACTTATTACGTTATATGGTATTACGTCATAACGTAATACGTTATATGGCATAACGTTATAACGTATTACGTTATATGGTATTACATCATAACGTAATACGTTGTATGGTATAACGTTATAACGTATTACGCTATATGCTATAACGTTATATGGTATAACGTTATAACGTATTACGTTATGTGGTATTACGTCATAACGTAATACGTTATATGGTATTACGTCATAACGTAATACGTTATATGGCATAACGTTATAACGTAATACGTTATATGGTATTACGTCATAACGTAATACGTTGTATGGTATAACGTTATAACGTATTACGCTATATGCTATAACGTTATATGGTATAACGTTATAACGTATTACGTTATGTGGTATTACGTCAAAACGTATTACGTTATATGGAATAACGTTATAACGTATTACGATATATGGTATTACGTTATAACGTATTACGTTATATGGTATAACGTTATAACGTATTACGTTATATGGTATTACGTTATAACATATTACGTTATATGGTATAACGTTATATGGTATAACGTTATAACGTATTACCTTATATGGTATAACGTCATATGGTATAACGTTATAACGTATTACGTTATATGGTATCACGTTATAACGTATTACGTTATATGGCATAACGTTATAACGTATTACGTTATATGGAATTACGTTATAACGTATTACGATATATGGTATAACGTTATAACGTATTACGTTATATGGTATTACGTCATAACGTAATACGTTATATTGTATAACGTTATAACGTATTACGTTATATGCTATAACGTTATAACGTATTACCTTATATGGTATAACGTCATATGGTATAACGTTATAACGTATTACGTTATATGGTATCACGTTATAACGTATTACGTCATATGGTATAACGTTATAACGTATTACGTTATATGGTATCACATTATAACGTATTACGTTATATGGCATAACGTTATAACGTATTACGTTATATGGAATTACGTTATAACGTATTACGATATATGGTATAACGTTATAACGTATTACGTTATATGGTATTACGTCATAACTCAATACGTTATATGGTATGACGTTATAACGTATTACGTTATATGCTATAACGTTATAACGTATTACCTTATATGGTATAACGTCATATGGTATAACGTTATAACGTATTACGTTATATGGTATAACGTTATAACGTATTACGTTATATGGTATTACGTCAAAACGTATTACGTTATGTGGTATAACGTTTTTGACGTATTACGTTATATGGTATTACGTCATAACGTAATACGTTGTATGGTATAACTTTATAACGTATTACGTTATATGCTATAACGTTATAAGGTATAACGTTGTAACGTATTACGTTATATGGTATTACGTCAAAACGTATTACGTTATATGGTATCACGTTATAACGTATTACGTTATATGGTATAACGTTATATGGTATAACGTTATAACGTATTACCTTATATGGTATAACGTCATATGGTATAACGTTATAACGTATTACGTTATATGGTATCACGTTATAACGTATTACGTCATATGGTATAACGTTATAACGTATTACGTTATATGGTATCACGTTATAACGTATTACGTTATATGGCATAACATTTATAACGTATTACGTTATATGGAATTACGTTATAACGTATTACGATATATGGTATAACGTTATAACGTATTACGTTATATGGTATTACGTCATAACGTAATACGTTATATGGTATAACGTTATAACGTATTACGTTAAATGCTATAACGTCATATGGTATAACGTTATAATGTATTACGTCATATTGCATAACGTTATAACGTATTACGTTATATGGTAATAAGTCATAACGTATTACGATATATGGTATTACGTTATAACGTATTACGTTATATGGTATCACGTTATAACGTATTACGTTTTATGGTATTACGTCATAACGTATTACGTTATATGGTATAACGTTATAGCTTATTACGTTATATGGTATAACGTTATAACGTATTACCTTATATAGTATAACGTCATAAGGTATAACGTTATAACGTATTACGTTATATGGTATAACGTTATAACGTATCACGTTATATGGTATCACGTTATAACGTATTAAGTTTTACGGTATTACGTCATAACGTATTACGTTATATGGTATAACGTCATATGGTATAACGTTATGACGTATTACGTTATATGGTATTACGTCATAGCGTATTACGTTATATGGTATAACGTTATAACGTATTACGTTATTTGTTATAACGCCATATGGTATAACGTTATAAGGTATTACGTTATATGGTATTACGCCATAACGTAATACGTTATATGGTATAACGTTATAACGTATTACGTTATATGGTATTACGTTATAACGTAATACGTTATATGGTATAACGTCATATGGTATAACGTTATAACGTATTACGTTATATGGTATTACGTTATAACGTAATACGTTATATGGTATAACGTCATATGGTATAACGTTATAACGTATTACGTTAAATGCTATAACGTCATATGGTATAACGTTATAATGTATTACGTCATATTGCATAACGTTATAACGTATTACGTTATATGGTAATAAGTCATAACGTATTACGATATATGGTATTACGTTATAACGTATTACGTTATATGGTATCACGTTATAACGTATTACGTTTTATGGTATTACGTCATAACGTATTACGTTATATGGTATAACGTTATAGCTTATTACGTTATATGGTATAACGTTATAACGTATTACCTTATATAGTATAACGTCATAAGGTATAACGTTATAACGTATTACGTTATATGGTATAACGTTATAACGTATCACGTTATATGGTATCACGTTATAACGTATTAAGTTTTACGGTATTACGTCATAACGTATTACGTTATATGGTATAACGTCATATGGTATAACGTTATGACGTATTACGTTATATGGTATTACGTCATAGCGTATTACGTTATATGGTATAACGTTATAACGTATTACGTTATTTGTTATAACGCCATATGGTATAACGTTATAAGGTATTACGTTATATGGTATTACGCCATAACGTAATACGTTATATGGTATAACGTTATAACGTATTACGTTATATGGTATTACGTTATAACGTAATACGTTATATGGTATAACGTCATATGGTATAACGTTATAACGTATTACGTTATATGGTATTACGTTATAACGTAATACGTTATATGGTATAACGTCATATGGTATAACGTTATAACGTATTACGTTATATGGTATTACGTTATAACGTATTACGTTATATGGTATAATGTTATAACGTATTACGTTATATGGTATTACGTCATAACGTAATACGTTATATGGTATACCGTTATAACGTATTACGTTATATGCTATAATGTCATATGGTATAACGTTATAACGTATTACGTTATATGGCATTACGTTATAACGTATTACGTTATATGGTATAATGTTATAACGTATTACGTTATATGGTATTACGTCATAACGTAATACGTTATATGGTATTACGTCAAAACGTATTACGTTATGTGGTATAACGTTATAACGTATTACGTTATATGGTATTACGTCAAAACGTATTACGTTATGTGGCATAACGTTTTTAACGTATTACGTTATATGGTATTACGTAATAACGTATTACCATATATGGTATAACGTTATAACGTATTACGTTATATGGTATTACGTCAAAACGTATTACGTTATGTGGCATAACATTTTTAACGTATTACGTTATAAATGTATTACGTCATAACGTAATACGTTATATGGTATACCGTTATAACGTATTACGTTATATGCTATAATGTCATATGGTATAACGTTATAACGTATTACGTTATATGGCATTACGTTATAACGTATTACGTTATATGGTATAACGTTATAACGTATTACGTTATATGGAATTACGTTATAACGTATTACGTTATATGGTATAACGTTATGACGTATTACGTTATATGGTATAACCTCATATTGTTTAACGTTATAACGTAATAAGTTATATGGTATAACGTCATATGGTATAACGTTATAACGTATTACGTTATATGGTATTACGTCATAACGTAATACGTTATATGGCATAACGTTATAACGTATTACGTTATATGGTATTACGTCAAAACGTATTACGTTATGTGGTATAACGTTATAACGTATTACGTTATATGGTATTACGTCAAAACGTATTACGTTATGTGGCATAACATATTTAACGTATTACGTTATATGGTACTACGTCATAACGTAATACGTTATATGGTATACCGTTATAACGTATTACGTTATATGCTATAACGTCATATGGTATAACGTTATAACGTATTACGTTATATGGTATAACCTCATATTGTTTAACGTAATAACGTAATAAGTTATATGGTATAACGTCATATGGTATAACGTTATAACGTATTACGTTATATGGTATTACGTCATAGCGTAATACGTTATATGGCATAACGTTATAACGTATTACGTTATATGGTATTACGTCATAACGTAATACGTTATATGGTATAACGTTATAACGTATTACGATATATGGTATTACGTTATAACGTATTACGTTATATGGTATAACGTTATAACTTATTACGTTATATGGTAATACGTTATAACGTATTACGTTATATGGTATAACGTTATATGGTATAACGTTATACCGTATTACGTTATATGGTATAACGTCATATGGTATAACGTTATAACGTATTACGTTATATGGTATCACGTTATAACGTATTACGTTATATGGCATAACGTTATAACGTATTACGTTATATGGAATTACGTTACAACGTATTACGATATATGGTATAACGTTATAACGTATTACGTTATATGGTATTACGTCATAACGTAATACGTTATATGGTATAACGTTATAACGTATTACGTTATATGCTATAACGTTATAACGTATTACCTTATATGGTATAACGTCATATGGTATAACGTTATAACGTATTACGTTATATGGTATAACGTTATAACGTATTACGTTTTATGGTATTACGTCAAAACGTATTACGTTATGTGGTATAACGTTTTTAACGTATTACGTTATATGGTATTACGTCATAACGTAATACGTTATATGGTATAACGTCATAACGTAACACGTTATATGGTATTACGTTATAACGTATTACCTTATATGGTATAACGTCATATGGTATAACGTTATAACGTATTACGTTATATGGCATTACGCTATAACGTATTACGTTATACGGTATAACGTTATAACGTATTACGTTATATGGTATTACGTCATAACGTAATACGTTGTATGGTATAACGTTATAACGTATTACGTTATATGCTATAACGTTATATGGTATAACGTTATAACGTATTACGTTATGTGGTATTACGTCAAAACGTATTACGTTATATGGTATAACGTTATAACGTATTACGATATATGGTATTACGTTATAACGTATTACGTTATATGGTATAACGTTATAACGTATTACGATATATGGTATTACGTTATAACGTATTACGTTATATGGTATAACGTTATAACGTATTACGTTATATGGTATTACGTTATAACGTATTACGTTATATGGTATAACGTTATAACGTATTACCTTATATGGTATAACGTCATATGGTATAACGTTATAACGTATTACGTTATATGGTATCACGTTATAACGTATTACGTTATATGGTAATACGTTATAACGTATTACGTTATATGGTATAACGTTATAACGTAATACCTTATATGGTATAACGTCATATGGTATAACGTTATAACGTATTACGTTATATGGTATCACGTTATAACGTATTACGTTATATGGCATAACGTTATAACGTATTACGTTATATGGAATTACGTTATAACGTATTACGATATATGGTATAACGTTATAACGTATTACGTTATATGGTATTACGTCATAACGTAATAAGTTACATGGTATAACGTTATAACGTATTACGTTATATGGTATTACGTCAAAACGTATTACGTTATGTGGCATAACATTTTTAACGTATTACGTTATATGGTATTACGTCATAACGTAATACGTTATATGGTATACCGTTATAACGTATTACGTTATGTGGTATAACGTTATAACGTATTACGTTATATGGTATTACGTCAAAACGTATTACGTTATGTGGCATAACGTTTTTAACGTATTACGTTATATGGTATTACGTAATAACGTATTACCATATATGGTATAACGTTATAACGTATTACGTTATATGGTATTACGTCAAAACGTATTACGTTATGTGGCATAACATTTTTAACGTATTACGTTATAAATGTATTACGTCATAACGTAATACGTTATATGGTATACCGTTATAACGTATTACGTTATTTGCTATAATGTCATATGGTATAACGTTATAACGTATTACGTTATATGGCATTACGTTATAACGTATTACGTTATATGGTATAACGTTATAACGTATTACGTTATATGGAATTACGTTATAACGTATTACGTTATATGGTATAACGTTATAACGTATTACGTTATATGGTATAACCTCATATTGTTTAACGTTATAACGTAATAAGTTATATGGTATAACGTCATATGGTATAACGTTATAACGTATTACGTTATATGGTATTACGTCATAACGTAATACGTTATATGGCATAACGTTATAACGTATTACGTTATATGGTATTACGTCAAAACGTATTACGTTATGTGGTATAACGTTATAACGTATTACGTTATATGGTATTACGTCAAAACGTATTACGTTATGTGGCATAACATTTTTAACGTATTACGTTATATGGTACTACGTCATAACGTAATACGTTATATGGTATACCGTTATAACGTATTACGTTATATGCTATAACGTCATATGGTATAACGTTATAACGTATTACGTTATATGGTATAACCTCATATTGTTTAACGTAATAACGTAATAAGTTATATGGTATAACGTCATATGGTATAACGTTATAACGTATTACGTTATATGGTATTACGTCATAGCGTAATACGTTATATGGCATAACGTTATAACGTATTACGTTATATGGTATTACGTCATAACGTAATACGTTGTATGGTATAACGTTATAACGTATTACGTTATATGCTATAACGTTATATGGTATAACGTTATAACGTATTACGTTATATGGTATTACGTCAAAACGTATTACGTTATGTGGTATAACGTTATAACGTATTACGTTATATGGTATTACGTCAAAACGTATTACGTTATGTGGCATAACATTTTTAACGTATTACGTTATATGGTACTACGTCATAACGTAATACGTTATATGGTATACCGTTATAACGTATTACGTTATATGCTATAACGTCATATGGTATAACGTTATAACGTATTACGTTATATGGTATAACCTCATATTGTTTAACGTAATAACGTAATAAGTTATATGGTATAACGTCATATGGTATAACGTTATAACGTATTACGTTATATGGTATTACGTCATAGCGTAATACGTTATATGGCATAACGTTATAACGTATTACGTTATATGGTATTACGTCATAACGTAATACGTTGTATGGTATAACGTTATAACGTATTACGTTATATGCTATAACGTTATATGGTATAACGTTATAACGTATTACGTTATGCGGTATTACGTCAAAACGTATTACGTTATATGGTATAACGTTATAACGTATTACGATATATGGTATTACGTTATAACGTATTACGTTATATGGTATAACGTTATAACTTATTACGTTATATGGTAATACGTTATAACGTATTACGTTATATGGTATAACGTTATATGGTATAACGTTATACCGTATTACCTTATATGGTATAACGTCATATGGTATAACGTTATAACGTATTACGTTATATGGTATCACGTTATAACGTATTACGTTATATGGCATAACGTTATAACGTATTACGTTATATGGAATTACGTTACAACGTATTACGATATATGGTATAACGTTATAACGTATTACGTTATATGGTATTACGTCATAACGTAATACGTTATATGGTATAACGTTATAACGTATTACGTTATGTGCTATAACGTTATAACGTATTACCTTATATGGTATAACGTCATATGGTATAACGTTATAACGTATTACGTTATATGGTATAACGTTATAACGTATTACGTTTTATGGTATTACGTCAAAACGTATTACGTTATGTGGTATAACGTTTTTAACGTATTACGTTATATGGTATTACGTCATAACGTAATACGTTATATGGTATAACGTTATAACGTATTACGTTTTATGCTATAACGTTATAACCTATTACCTTATATGGTATAACGTCATATGGTATAACGTTATAAGATATTACGTTATATGGTATTACGTCATAACGTAATACGTTATATGGTATAACGTCATAACGTAACACGTTATATGGTATTACGTTATAACGTATTACGTTATATGGTATAACGTCATATGGTATAACGTTATAACGTATTACGTTATATGGCATTACGTTATAACGTATTACGTTATACGGTATAACGTTATAACGTATTACGTTATATGGTATTACGTCATAACGTAATACGTTGTATGGTATAACGTTATAACGTATTACGTTATATGCTACAACGTTATATGGTATAACGTTATAACGTATTACGTTATGTGGTATTACGTCAAAACGTATTACGTTATATGGTATAACGTTATAACGTATTACGATATATGGTATTACGTTATAACGTATTACGTTATATGGTATAACGTTATAACGTATTACGATATATGGTATTACGTTATACGGTATTACGTTATATGGTATAACGTTATAACGTATTACGTTATATGGTATTACGTTATAACGTATTACGTTATATGCTATAACGTCATATGGTATAACGTTATAACGTATTACGTTATATGGTATAACCTCATATTGTTTAACGTAATAACGTAATAAGTTATATGGTATAACGTCATATGGTATAACGTTATAACGTATTACGTTATATGGTATTACGTCATAGCGTAATACGTTATATGGCATAACGTTATAACGTATTACGTTATATGGTATTACGTCATAACGTAATACGTTGTATGGTATAACGTTATAACGTATTACGTTATATGCTATAACGTTATATGGTATAACGTTATAACGTATTACGTTATGCGGTATTACGTCAAAACGTATTACGTTATATGGTATAACGTTATAACGTATTACGATATATGGTATTACGTTATAACGTATTACGTTATATGGTATAACGTTATAACTTATTACGTTATATGGTAATACGTTATAACGTATTACGTTATATGGTATAACGTTATATGGTATAACGTTATACCGTATTACCTTATATGGTATAACGTCATATGGTATAACGTTATAACGTATTACGTTATATGGTATCACGTTATAACGTATTACGTTATATGGCATAACGTTATAACGTATTACGTTATATGGAATTACGTTACAACGTATTACGATATATGGTATAACGTTATAACGTATTACGTTATATGGTATTACGTCATAACGTAATACGTTATATGGTATAACGTTATAACGTATTACGTTATGTGCTATAACGTTATAACGTATTACCTTATATGGTATAACGTCATATGGTATAACGTTATAACGTATTACGTTATATGGTATAACGTTATAACGTATTACGTTTTATGGTATTACGTCAAAACGTATTACGTTATGTGGTATAACGTTTTTAACGTATTACGTTATATGGTATTACGTCATAACGTAATACGTTATATGGTATAACGTTATAACGTATTACGTTTTATGCTATAACGTTATAACCTATTACCTTATATGGTATAACGTCATATGGTATAACGTTATAAGATATTACGTTATATGGTATTACGTCATAACGTAATACGTTATATGGTATAACGTCATAACGTAACACGTTATATGGTATTACGTTATAACGTATTACGTTATATGGTATAACGTCATATGGTATAACGTTATAACGTATTACGTTATATGGCATTACGTTATAACGTATTACGTTATACGGTATAACGTTATAACGTATTACGTTATATGGTATTACGTCATAACGTAATACGTTGTATGGTATAACGTTATAACGTATTACGTTATATGCTACAACGTTATATGGTATAACGTTATAACGTATTACGTTATGTGGTATTACGTCAAAACGTATTACGTTATATGGTATAACGTTATAACGTATTACGATATATGGTATTACGTTATAACGTATTACGTTATATGGTATAACGTTATAACGTATTACGATATATGGTATTACGTTATACGGTATTACGTTATATGGTATAACGTTATAACGTATTACGTTATATGGTATTACGTTATAACGTATTACGTTATATGGTATCACGTTATAACGTATTACGTTATATGGCATTACGTTATAACGTATTACGTTATACGGTATAACGTTATAACGTATTACCTTATATGGTATAACGTCATATGGTATAACGTTATAACGTATTACGTTATATGGTATCACGTTATAACGTATTACGTTATATGGTAATACGTTATAACGTATTACGTTATATGGTATAACGTTATAACGTAATACCTTATATGGTATAACGTCATATGGTATAACGTTATAACGTATTACGTTATATGGTATCACGTTATAACGTATTACGTTATATGGCATAACGTTATAACGTATTACGTTATATGGAATTACGTTATAACGTATTACGATATATGGTATAACGTTATAACGTATTACGTTATATGGTATTACGTCATAACGTAATAAGTTACATGGTATAACGTTATAACGTATTACGTTATATGGTATTACGTCAAAACGTATTACGTTATGTGGCATAACATTTTTAACGTATTACGTTATATGGTATTACGTCATAACGTAATACGTTATATGGTATACCGTTATAACGTATTACGTTATGTGGTATAACGTTATAACGTATTACGTTATATGGTATTACGTCAAAACGTATTACGTTATGTGGCATAACGTTTTTAACGTATTACGTTATATGGTATTACGTAATAACGTATTACCATATATGGTATAACGTTATAACGTATTACGTTATATGGTATTACGTCAAAACGTATTACGTTATGTGGCATAACATTTTTAACGTATTACGTTATAAATGTATTACGTCATAACGTAATACGTTATATGGTATACCGTTATAACGTATTACGTTATTTGCTATAATGTCATATGGTATAACGTTATAACGTATTACGTTATATGGCATTACGTTATAACGTATTACGTTATATGGTATAACGTTATAACGTATTACGTTATATGGAATTACGTTATAACGTATTACGTTATATGGTATAACGTTATAACGTATTACGTTATATGGTATAACCTCATATTGTTTAACGTTATAACGTAATAAGTTATATGGTATAACGTCATATGGTATAACGTTATAACGTATTACGTTATATGGTATTACGTCATAACGTAATACGTTATATGGCATAACGTTATAACGTATTACGTTATATGGTATTACGTCAAAACGTATTACGTTATGTGGTATAACGTTATAACGTATTACGTTATATGGTATTACGTCAAAACGTATTACGTTATGTGGCATAACATTTTTAACGTATTACGTTATATGGTACTACGTCATAACGTAATACGTTATATGGTATACCGTTATAACGTATTACGTTATATGCTATAACGTCATATGGTATAACGTTATAACGTATTACGTTATATGGTATAACCTCATATTGTTTAACGTAATAACGTAATAAGTTATATGGTATAACGTCATATGGTATAACGTTATAACGTATTACGTTATATGGTATTACGTCATAGCGTAATACGTTATATGGCATAACGTTATAACGTATTACGTTATATGGTAATACGTCATAACGTAATACGTTGTATGGTATAACGTTATAACGTATTACGTTATATGCTATAACGTTATATGGTATAACGTTATAACGTATTACGTTATATGGTATTACGTCAAAACGTATTACGTTATGTGGTATAACGTTATAACGTATTACGTTATATGGTATTACGTCAAAACGTATTACGTTATGTGGCATAACATTTTTAACGTATTACGTTATATGGTACTACGTCATAACGTAATACGTTATATGGTATACCGTTATAACGTATTACGTTATATGCTATAACGTCATATGGTATAACGTTATAACGTATTACGTTATATGGTATAACCTCATATTGTTTAACGTAATAACGTAATAAGTTATATGGTATAACGTCATATGGTATAACGTTATAACGTATTACGTTATATGGTATTACGTCATAGCGTAATACGTTATATGGCATAACGTTATAACGTATTACGTTATATGGTATTACGTCATAACGTAATACGTTGTATGGTATAACGTTATAACGTATTACGTTATATGCTATAACGTTATATGGTATAACGTTATAACGTATTACGTTATGCGGTATTACGTCAAAACGTATTACGTTATATGGTATAACGTTATAACGTATTACGATATATGGTATTACGTTATAACGTATTACGTTATATGGTATAACGTTATAACTTATTACGTTATATGGTAATACGTTATAACGTATTACGTTATATGGTATAACGTTATATGGTATAACGTTATACCGTATTACCTTATATGGTATAACGTCATATGGTATAACGTTATAACGTATTACGTTATATGGTATCACGTTATAACGTATTACGTTATATGGCATAACGTTATAACGTATTACGTTATATGGAATTACGTTACAACGTATTACGATATATGGTATAACGTTATAACGTATTACGTTATATGGTATTACGTCATAACGTAATACGTTATATGGTATAACGTTATAACGTATTACGTTATGTGCTATAACGTTATAACGTATTACCTTATATGGTATAACGTCATATGGTATAACGTTATAACGTATTACGTTATATGGTATAACGTTATAACGTATTACGTTTTATGGTATTACGTCAAAACGTATTACGTTATGTGGTATAACGTTTTTAACGTATTACGTTATATGGTATTACGTCATAACGTAATACGTTATATGGTATAACGTTATAACGTATTACGTTTTATGCTATAACGTTATAACCTATTACCTTATATGGTATAACGTCATATGGTATAACGTTATAAGATATTACGTTATATGGTATTACGTCATAACGTAATACGTTATATGGTATAACGTCATAACGTAACACGTTATATGGTATTACGTTATAACGTATTACGTTATATGGTATAACGTCATATGGTATAACGTTATAACGTATTACGTTATATGGCATTACGTTATAACGTATTACGTTATACGGTATAACGTTATAACGTATTACGTTATATGGTATTACGTCATAACGTAATACGTTGTATGGTATAACGTTATAACGTATTACGTTATATGCTACAACGTTATATGGTATAACGTTATAACGTATTACGTTATGTGGTATTACGTCAAAACGTATTACGTTATATGGTATAACGTTATAACGTATTACGATATATGGTATTACGTTATAACGTATTACGTTATATGGTATAACGTTATAACGTATTACGATATATGGTATTACGTTATACGGTATTACGTTATATGGTATAACGTTATAACGTATTACGTTATATGGTATTACGTTATAACGTATTACGTTATATGGTATCACGTTATAACGTATTACGTTATATGGCATTACGTTATAACGTATTACGCTATACGGTATAACGTTATAACGTATTACCTTATATGGTATAACGTCATATGGTATAACGTTATAACGTATTACGTTATATGGTATCACGTTATAACGTATTACGTTATATGGTAATACGTTATAACGTATTACGTTATATGGTATAACGTTATAACGTAATACCTTATATGGTATAACGTCATATGGTATAACGTTATAACGTATTACGTTATATGGTATCACGTTATAACGTATTACGTTATATGGCATAACGTTATAACGTATTACGTTATATGGAATTACGTTATAACGTATTACGATATATGGTATAACGTTATAACGTATTACGTTATATGGTATTACGTCATAACGTAATAAGTTACATGGTATAACGTTATAACGTATTACGTTATATGGTATTACGTCAAAACGTATTACGTTATGTGGCATAACATTTTTAACGTATTACGTTATATGGTATTACGTCATAACGTAATACGTTATATGGTATACCGTTATAACGTATTACGTTATATGCTATAACGTTATAACGTATTACCTTATATGGTATAACGTCATATGGTATAACGTTATAACGTATTACGTTATATGGTATAACGTTATAACGTATTACGTTATATGGTATTACGTCAAAACGTATTACGTTATGTGGTATAACGTTTTTAACGTATTACGTTATATGGTATTACGTCATAACGTAATACGTTGTATGGTATAACTTTATAACGTATTACGTTATATGCTATAACGTTATAAGGTATAACGTTGTAACGTATTACGTTATATGGTATTACGTCAAAACGTATTACGTAATATGGTATTACGTTATAACGTATTACGTTATATGGTATAACGTTATATGGTATAACGTTATAACGTATTACCTTATATGGTATAACGTCATATGGTATAACGTTATAACGTATTACGTTATATGGTATCACGTTATAACGTATTACGTCATATGGTATAACGTTATAACGTATTACGTTATATGGTATCACGTTATAACGTATTACGTTATATGGCATAACATTTATAACGTATTACGTTATATGGAATTACGTTATAACGTATTGCGATATATGGTATAACGTTATAACGTATTACGTTATATGGTATTACGTCATAACGTAATACGTTATATGGTATAACGTTATAACGTATTACGTTAAATGCTATAACGTCATATGGTATAACGTTATAATGTATTACGTCATATTGCATAACGTTATAACGTATTACGTTATATGGTAATAAGTCATAACGTATTACGATATATGGTATTACGTTATAACGTATTACGTTATATGGTATCACGTTATAACGTATTACGTTTTATGGTATTACGTTATAACGTATTACGTTATATGGTATAACGTTATAGCTTATTACGTTATATGGTATAACGTTATAACGTATTACCTTATATAGTATAACGTCATAAGGTATAACGTTATAACGAATTACGTTATATGGTATATCGTTATAACGTATCACGTTATATGGTATCACGTTATAACGTATTACGTTTTACGGTATTACGTCATAACGTATTACGTTATATGGTATAACGTCATATGGTATAACGTTATGACGTATTACGTTATATGGTATTACGTCATAGCGTATTACGTTATATGGTATAACGTTATAACGTATTACGTTATTTGCTATAACGCCATATGGTATAACGTTATAAGGTATTACGTTATATGGTATTACGTCATAACGTAATACGTTATATGGTATAACGTTATAACGTATTACGTTATATGGTATTACGTTATAACGTAATACGTTATATGGTATAACGTCATATGGTATAACGTTATAACGTATTACGTTATATGGTATTACGTTATGACGTAATACGTTATATGGTATAACGTCATATGGTATAACGTTATATCGTATTACGTTATAACGTATTACGTTATATGGTATAACGTTATAACGTATTACGTTATATGGTATTACGTCATAACGTAATACGTTATATGGTATTACGTCAAAACGTATTACGTTATGTGGTATAACGTTATAACGTATTACGTTATATGGTATTACGTCAAAACGTATTACGTTATGTGGCATAACATTTTTAACGTATTACGTTATATGGTACTACGTCATAACGTAATACGTTATATGGTATACCGTTATAACGTATTACGTTATATGCTATAACGTCATATGGTATAACGTTATAACGTATTACGTTATATGGTATAACCTCATATTGTTTAACGTAATAACGTAATAAGTTATATGGTATAACGTCATATGGTATAACGTTATAACGTATTACGTTATATGGTATTACGTCATAGCGTAATACGTTATATGGCATAACGTTATAACGTATTACGTTATATGGTAATACGTCATAACGTAATACGTTGTATGGTATAACGTTATAACGTATTACGTTATATGCTATAACGTTATATGGTATAACGTTATAACGTATTACGTTATATGGTATTACGTCAAAACGTATTACGTTATGTGGTATAACGTTATAACGTATTACGTTATATGGTATTACGTCAAAACGTATTACGTTATGTGGCATAACATTTTTAACGTATTACGTTATATGGTACTACGTCATAACGTAATACGTTATATGGTATACCGTTATAACGTATTACGTTATATGCTATAACGTCATATGGTATAACGTTATAACGTATTACGTTATATGGTATAACCTCATATTGTTTAACGTAATAACGTAATAAGTTATATGGTATAACGTCATATGGTATAACGTTATAACGTATTACGTTATATGGTATTACGTCATAGCGTAATACGTTATATGGCATAACGTTATAACGTATTACGTTATATGGTAATACGTCATAACGTAATACGTTGTATGGTATAACGTTATAACGTATTACGTTATATGCTATAACGTTATATGGTATAACGTTATAACGTATTACGTTATATGGTATTACGTCAAAACGTATTACGTTATGTGGTATAACGTTATAACGTATTACGTTATATGGTATTACGTCAAAACGTATTACGTTATGTGGCATAACATTTTTAACGTATTACGTTATATGGTACTACGTCATAACGTAATACGTTATATGGTATACCGTTATAACGTATTACGTTATATGCTATAACGTCATATGGTATAACGTTATAACGTATTACGTTATATGGTATAACCTCATATTGTTTAACGTAATAACGTAATAAGTTATATGGTATAACGTCATATGGTATAACGTTATAACGTATTACGTTATATGGTATTACGTCATAGCGTAATACGTTATATGGCATAACGTTATAACGTATTACGTTATATGGTATTACGTCATAACGTAATACGTTGTATGGTATAACGTTATAACGTATTACGTTATATGCTATAACGTTATATGGTATAACGTTATAACGTATTACGTTATGCGGTATTACGTCAAAACGTATTACGTTATATGGTATAACGTTATAACGTATTACGATATATGGTATTACGTTATAACGTATTACGTTATATGGTATAACGTTATAACTTATTACGTTATATGGTAATACGTTATAACGTATTACGTTATATGGTATAACGTTATATGGTATAACGTTATACCGTATTACCTTATATGGTATAACGTCATATGGTATAACGTTATAACGTATTACGTTATATGGTATCACGTTATAACGTATTACGTTATATGGCATAACGTTATAACGTATTACGTTATATGGAATTACGTTACAACGTATTACGATATATGGTATAACGTTATAACGTATTACGTTATATGGTATTACGTCATAACGTAATACGTTATATGGTATAACGTTATAACGTATTACGTTATGTGCTATAACGTTATAACGTATTACCTTATATGGTATAACGTCATATGGTATAACGTTATAACGTATTACGTTATATGGTATAACGTTATAACGTATTACGTTTTATGGTATTACGTCAAAACGTATTACGTTATGTGGTATAACGTTTTTAACGTATTACGTTATATGGTATTACGTCATAACGTAATACGTTATATGGTATAACGTTATAACGTATTACGTTTTATGCTATAACGTTATAACCTATTACCTTATATGGTATAACGTCATATGGTATAACGTTATAAGATATTACGTTATATGGTATTACGTCATAACGTAATACGTTATATGGTATAACGTCATAACGTAACACGTTATATGGTATTACGTTATAACGTATTACGTTATATGGTATAACGTCATATGGTATAACGTTATAACGTATTACGTTATATGGCATTACGTTATAACGTATTACGTTATACGGTATAACGTTATAACGTATTACGTTATATGGTATTACGTCATAACGTAATACGTTGTATGGTATAACGTTATAACGTATTACGTTATATGCTACAACGTTATATGGTATAACGTTATAACGTATTACGTTATGTGGTATTACGTCAAAACGTATTACGTTATATGGTATAACGTTATAACGTATTACGATATATGGTATTACGTTATAACGTATTACGTTATATGGTATAACGTTATAACGTATTACGATATATGGTATTACGTTATACGGTATTACGTTATATGGTATAACGTTATAACGTATTACGTTATATGGTATTACGTTATAACGTATTACGTTATATGGTATCACGTTATAACGTATTACGTTATATGGCATTACGTTATAACGTATTACGCTATACGGTATAACGTTATAACGTATTACCTTATATGGTATAACGTCATATGGTATAACGTTATAACGTATTACGTTATATGGTATCACGTTATAACGTATTACGTTATATGGTAATACGTTATAACGTATTACGTTATATGGTATAACGTTATAACGTAATACCTTATATGGTATAACGTCATATGGTATAACGTTATAACGTATTACGTTATATGGTATCACGTTATAACGTATTACGTTATATGGCATAACGTTATAACGTATTACGTTATATGGAATTACGTTATAACGTATTACGATATATGGTATAACGTTATAACGTATTACGTTATATGGTATTACGTCATAACGTAATAAGTTACATGGTATAACGTTATAACGTATTACGTTATATGGTATTACGTCAAAACGTATTACGTTATGTGGCATAACATTTTTAACGTATTACGTTATATGGTATTACGTCATAACGTAATACGTTATATGGTATACCGTTATAACGTATTACGTTATATGCTATAACGTTATAACGTATTACCTTATATGGTATAACGTCATATGGTATAACGTTATAACGTATTACGTTATATGGTATAACGTTATAACGTATTACGTTATATGGTATTACGTCAAAACGTATTACGTTATGTGGTATAACGTTTTTAACGTATTACGTTATATGGTATTACGTCATAACGTAATACGTTGTATGGTATAACTTTATAACGTATTACGTTATATGCTATAACGTTATAAGGTATAACGTTGTAACGTATTACGTTATATGGTATTACGTCAAAACGTATTACGTAATATGGTATTACGTTATAACGTATTACGTTATATGGTATAACGTTATATGGTATAACGTTATAACGTATTACCTTATATGGTATAACGTCATATGGTATAACGTTATAACGTATTACGTTATATGGTATCACGTTATAACGTATTACGTCATATGGTATAACGTTATAACGTATTACGTTATATGGTATCACGTTATAACGTATTACGTTATATGGCATAACATTTATAACGTATTACGTTATATGGAATTACGTTATAACGTATTGCGATATATGGTATAACGTTATAACGTATTACGTTATATGGTATTACGTCATAACGTAATACGTTATATGGTATAACGTTATAACGTATTACGTTAAATGCTATAACGTCATATGGTATAACGTTATAATGTATTACGTCATATTGCATAACGTTATAACGTATTACGTTATATGGTAATAAGTCATAACGTATTACGATATATGGTATTACGTTATAACGTATTACGTTATATGGTATCACGTTATAACGTATTACGTTTTATGGTATTACGTTATAACGTATTACGTTATATGGTATAACGTTATAGCTTATTACGTTATATGGTATAACGTTATAACGTATTACCTTATATAGTATAACGTCATAAGGTATAACGTTATAACGAATTACGTTATATGGTATATCGTTATAACGTATCACGTTATATGGTATCACGTTATAACGTATTACGTTTTACGGTATTACGTCATAACGTATTACGTTATATGGTATAACGTCATATGGTATAACGTTATGACGTATTACGTTATATGGTATTACGTCATAGCGTATTACGTTATATGGTATAACGTTATAACGTATTACGTTATTTGCTATAACGCCATATGGTATAACGTTATAAGGTATTACGTTATATGGTATTACGTCATAACGTAATACGTTATATGGTATAACGTTATAACGTATTACGTTATATGGTATTACGTTATAACGTAATACGTTATATGGTATAACGTCATATGGTATAACGTTATAACGTATTACGTTATATGGTATTACGTTATGACGTAATACGTTATATGGTATAACGTCATATGGTATAACGTTATATCGTATTACGTTATAACGTATTACGTTATATGGTATAACGTTATAACGTATTACGTTATATGGTATTACGTCATAACGTAATACGTTATATGGTATTACGTCAAAACGTATTACGTTATGTGGTATAACGTCATATGGTATAACGTTATAACGTATTACGTTATATGGTATCACGTTATAACGTATTACGTTATATGGTAATACGTTATAACGTATTACGTTATATGGTATAACGTTATAACGTAATACCTTATATGGTATAACGTCATATGGTATAACGTTATAACGTATTACGTTATATGGTATACCGTTATAACGTATTACGTTATATGCTTTAACGTTATAACGTATTACCTTATATGGTATTACGTCAAAACGTATTACGTTATGTGGTATAACGTTTTCAACGTATTACGTTATATGGTATTACGTCATAACGTAATACGTTGTATGGTATAACTTTATAACGTATTACGTTATATGCTATAACGTTATAAGGTATAACGTTGTAACGTATTACGTTATATGGTATTACGTCAAAACGTATTACGTTATATGGTATTACGTTATAACGTATTACGTTATATGGTATAACGTTATATGGTATAACGTTATAACGTATTACCTTATATGGTATAACGTCATATGGTATAACGTTATAACGTATTACGTTATATGGTATCACGTTATAACGTATTTCGTCATATGGTATAACGTTATAACGTATTACGTTATATGGTATCACGTTATAACGTATTACGTTATATGGCATAACATTTATAACGTATTACGTTATATGGAATTACGTTATAACGTATTGCGATATATGGTATAACGTTATAACGTATTACGTTATATGGTATTACGTCATAACGTAATACGTTATATGGTATAACGTTATAACGTATTACGTTAAATGCTATAACGTCATATGGTATAACGTTATAATGTATTACGTCATATTGCATAACGTTATAACGTATTACGTTATATGGTAATAAGTCATAACGTATTACGATATATGGTATTACGTTATAACGTATTACGTTATATGGTATCATGTTATAACGTATTACGTTTTATGGTATTACGTCATAACGTATTACGTTATATGGTATAACGTTATAGCTTATTACGTTATATGGTATAACGTTATAACGTATTACCTTATATAGTATAACGTCATAAGGTATAACGTTATAACGTATTACGTTATATGGTATAACGTTATAACGTATCACGTTATATGGTATCACGTTATAACGTATTACGTTTTACGGTATTACGTCATAACGTATTACGTTATATGGTATAACGTCATATGGTATAACGTTATGACGTATTACGTTATATGGTATTACGTCATAGCGTATTACGTTATATGGTATAACGTTATAACGTATTACGTTATTTGCTATAACGCCATATGGTATAACGTTATAAGGTATTACGTTATATGGTATTACGTCATAACGTAATACGTTATATGGTATAACGTTATAACGTATTACGTTATATGGTATTACGTTATAACGTAATACGTTATATGGTATAACGTCATATGGTATAACGTTATAACGTATTACGTTATATGGTATTACGTCATAGCGTAATACGTTATATGGCATAACGTTATAACGTATTACGTTATATGCTATAACGTTATATGGTATAACGTTATAACGTATTACGTTATGTGGTATTACGTCAAAACGTATTACGTTATATGGTATAACGTTATAACGTATTACGATATATGGTATTACGTTATAACGTATTACGTTATATGGTATAACGTTATAACTTATTACGATATATGGTATAACGTTATAACGTATTACGTTATATGGTATTACGTCATAACGTAATACGTTATATGGTATAACGTTATAACGTATTACGTTATATGCTATAACGTTATAACGTATTACCTTATATGGTATAACGTCATATGGTATAACGTTATAACGTATTACGTTATATGGTATAACGTTATAACGTATTACGTTTTATGGTATTACGTCAAAACGTATTACGTTATGTGGTATAACGTTTTTAACGTATTACGTTATATGGTATTACGTCATAACGTAATACGTTATATGGTATAACGTTATAACGTATTACGTTATATGGTATCACGTTATAACGTATTACGTCATATGGTATAACGTTATAACGTATTACGTTATATGGTATCACGTTATAACGTATTACGTTATATGGCATAACATTTATAACGTATTACGTTATATGGAATTACGTTATAACGTATTGCGATATATGGTATAACGTTATAACGTATTACGTTATATGGTATTACGTCATAACGTAATACGTTATATGGTATAACGTTATAACGTATTACGTTAAATGCTATAACGTCATATGGTATAACGTTATAATGTATTACGTCATATTGCATAACGTTATAACGTATTACGTTATATGGTAATAAGTCATAACGTATTACGATATATGGTATTACGTTATAACGTATTACGTTATATGGTATCATGTTATAACGTATTACGTTTTATGGTATTACGTCATAACGTATTACGTTATATGGTATAACGTTATAGCTTATTACGTTATATGGTATAACGTTATAACGTATTACCTTATATAGTATAACGTCATAAGGTATAACGTTATAACGTATTACGTTATATGGTATAACGTTATAACGTATCACGTTATATGGTATCACGTTATAACGTATTACGTTTTACGGTATTACGTCATAACGTATTACGTTATATGGTATAACGTCATATGGTATAACGTTATGACGTATTACGTTATATGGTATTACGTCATAGCGTATTACGTTATATGGTATAACGTTATAACGTATTACGTTATTTGCTATAACGCCATATGGTATAACGTTATAAGGTATTACGTTATATGGTATTACGTCATAACGTAATACGTTATATGGTATAACGTTATAACGTATTACGTTATATGGTATTACGTTATAACGTAATACGTTATATGGTATAACGTCATATGGTATAACGTTATAACGTATTACGTTATATGGTATTACGTCATAGCGTAATACGTTATATGGCATAACGTTATAACGTATTACGTTATATGCTATAACGTTATATGGTATAACGTTATAACGTATTACGTTATGTGGTATTACGTCAAAACGTATTACGTTATATGGTATAACGTTATAACGTATTACGATATATGGTATTACGTTATAACGTATTACGTTATATGGTATAACGTTATAACTTATTACGATATATGGTATAACGTTATAACGTATTACGTTATATGGTATTACGTCATAACGTAATACGTTATATGGTATAACGTTATAACGTATTACGTTATATGCTATAACGTTATAACGTATTACCTTATATGGTATAACGTCATATGGTATAACGTTATAACGTATTACGTTATATGGTATAACGTTATAACGTATTACGTTTTATGGTATTACGTCAAAACGTATTACGTTATGTGGTATAACGTTTTTAACGTATTACGTTATATGGTATTACGTCATAACGTAATACGTTATATGGTATAACGTTATAACGTATTACGTTATATGGTATTACGTTATAACGTAATACGTTATATGGCATAACGTCATATGGTATAACGTTATAACGTATTACGTTATATGGTATTACGTTATAACGTAATACGTTATATGGTATAACGTTATAACGTATTACTTTATATGGTATTACGTCATAACGTAACACGTTATATGGTATAACGCTATAACGTATTACGCTATATGCTATAACGCCATATGGTATAACGTCATAACGTAACACGTTATATGGTATTACGTTATAACGTATTACGTTATAACGTATTACGTTATATGGTATAACGTCATATGGTATAACGTTATAACGTATTACGTTATATGGCATTACGTTATAACGTATTACGTTATACGGTATAACGTTATAACGTATTACGTTATATGGTATTACGTCATAACGTAATACGTTGTATGGTATAACGTCATAACGTATTACGTTATATGGTATAACGTTATAGCTTATTACGTTATATGGTATAACGTTATAACGTATTACCTTATATAGTATAACGTCATAAGGTATAACGTTATAACGTATTACGTTATATGGTATAACGTTATAACGTATCACGTTATATGGTATCACGTTATAACGTATTACGTTTTACGGTATTACGTCATAACGTATTACGTTATATGGTATAACGTCATATGGTATAACGTTATGACGTATTACGTTATATGGTATTACGTCATAGCGTATTACGTTATATGGTATAACGTTATAACGTATTACGTTATTTGCTATAACGCCATATGGTATAACGTTATAAGGTATTACGTTATATGGTATTACGTCATAACGTAATACGTTATATGGTATAACGTTATAACGTATTACGTTATATGGTATTACGTTATAACGTAATACGTTATATGGTAATACGTTATAACGTATTACGTTATATGGTATAACGTTATAACGTATTACGTTATATGGTATTACGTCATAACGTAATACGTTATATGGTATAACGTTATAACGTATTACGTTATATGCTATAACGTTATAACGTATTACCTTATATGGTATAACGTCATATGGTATAACGTTATAACGTATTACGTTATATGGTATAACGTTATAACGTATTACGTTTTATGGTATTACGTCAAAACGTATTACGTTATGTGGTATAACGTTTTTAACGTATTACGTTATATGGTATTACGTCATAACGTAATACGTTATATGGTATAACGTTATAACGTATTACGTTATATGCTATAACGTTATAACGTATTACCTTATATGGTATAACGTCATATGGTATAACGTTATAAGGTATTACGTTATATGGTATTACGTCATAACGTAATACGTTATATGGTATAACGTTATAACGTATTACGTTATATGGTATTACGTTATAACGTAATACGTTATATGGCATAACGTCATATGGTATAACGTTATAACGTATTACGTTATATGGTATTACGTTATAACGTAATACGTTATATGGTATAACGTTATAACGTATTACTTTATATGGTATTACGTCATAACGTAACACGTTATATGGTATAACGCTATAACGTATTACGCTATATGCTATAACGTCATATGGTATAACGTCATAACGTAACACGTTATATGGTATTACGTTATAACGTTTTACGTTATATGGTATAACGTCATATGGTATAACGTTATAACGTATTACGTTATATGGCATTACGTTATAACGTATTACGTTATACGGTATAACGTTATAACGTATTACGTTATATGGTATTACGTCATAACGTAATACGTTGTATGGTATAACGTTATAACGTATTACGTTATATGCTATAACGTTATATGGTATAACGTTATAACGTACTACGTTATGTGGTATTACGTCAAAACGTATTACGTTATATGGTATAACGTTATAACGTATTACGATATATGGTATTACGTTATAACGTATTACGTTATATGGTATAACGTTATAACGTATTACGATATATGGTATTACGTTATAACGTATTACGTTATATGGTATAACGTTATAACGTATTACGTTATATGGTATTACGTTATAACGTATTACGTTATATGGTATAACGTTATAACGTATTACCTTATATGGTATAACGTCATATGGTATAACGTTATAACGTATTACGTTATATGGTATCACGTTATAACGTATTACGTTATATGGTAATACGTTATAACGTATTACGTTATATGGTATAACGTTATAACGTAATACCTTATATGGTATAACGTCATATGGTATAACGTTATAACGTATTACGTTATATGGTATCACGTTATAACGTATTACGTTATATGGCATAACGTTATAACGTATTACGTTATATGGAATTACGTTATAACGTATTACGATATATGGTATAACGTTATAACGTATTACGTTATATGGTATTACGTCATAACGTAATAAGTTACATGGTATAACGTTATAACGTATTACGTTATATGGTATTACGTCAAAACGTATTACGTTATGTGGCATAACATTTTTAACGTATTACATTATATGGTATTACGTCATAACGTAATACGTTATATGGTATACCGTTATAACGTATTACGTTATATGCTATAACGTCATATGGTATAACGTTATAACGTATTACGTTATATGGCATTACGTTATAACGTATTACGTTATATGGTATAACGTTATAACGTATTACGTTATATGGTATTACGTCATAACGTAATACGTTGTATGGTATAACGTTATAACGTATTACGCTATATGCTATAACGTTATATGGTATAACGTTATAACGTATTACGTTATGTGGTATTACGTCAAAACGTATTACGTTATATGGTATAACGTTATAACGTATTACGATATATGGTATTACGTTATAACGTATTACGTTATATGGTATAACGTTATAACGTATTACGTTATATGGTATTACGTTATAACGTATTACGTTATATGGTATAACGTTATATGGTATAACGTTATATGGTATAACGTTATAACGTATTACCTTATATGGTATAACGTCATATGGTATTACGTTATAACGTATTACGTTATATGGTAATACGTTATAACGTATTACGTTATATGGTATAACGTTATAACGTAATACCTTATATGGTATAACGTCATATGGTATAACGTTATAACGTATTACGTTATATGGTATACCGTTATAACGTATTACGTTATATGCTTTAACGTTATAACGTATTACCTTATATGGTATTACGTCAAAACGTATTACGTTATGTGGTATAACGTTTTCAACGTATTACGTTATATGGTATTACGTCATAACGTAATACGTTATATGGTATTACGTCAAAACGTATTACGTTATGTGGTATAACGTCATATGGTATAACGTTATAACGTATTACGTTATATGGTATCACGTTATAACGTATTACGTTATATGGTAATACGTTATAACGTATTACGTTATATGGTATAACGTTATAACGTAATACCTTATATGGTATAACGTCATATGGTATAACGTTATAACGTATTACGTTATATGGTATACCGTTATAACGTATTACGTTATATGCTTTAACGTTATAACGTATTACCTTATATGGTATTACGTCAAAACGTATTACGTTATGTGGTATAACGTTTTCAACGTATTACGTTATATGGTATTACGTCATAACGTAATACGTTGTATGGTATAACTTTATAACGTATTACGTTATATGCTATAACGTTATAAGGTATAACGTTGTAACGTATTACGTTATATGGTATTACGTCAAAACGTATTACGTTATATGGTATTACGTTATAACGTATTACGTTATATGGTATAACGTTATATGGTATAACGTTATAACGTATTACCTTATATGGTATAACGTCATATGGTATAACGTTATAACGTATTACGTTATATGGTATCACGTTATAACGTATTACGTCATATGGTATAACGTTATAACGTATTACGTTATATGGTATCACGTTATAACGTATTACGTTATATGGCATAACATTTATAACGTATTACGTTATATGGAATTACGTTATAACGTATTGCGATATATGGTATAACGTTATAACGTATTACGTTATATGGTATTACGTCATAACGTAATACGTTATATGGTATAACGTTATAACGTATTACGTTAAATGCTATAACGTCATATGGTATAACGTTATAATGTATTACGTCATATTGCATAACGTTATAACGTATTACGTTATATGGTAATAAGTCATAACGTATTACGATATATGGTATTACGTTATAACGTATTACGTTATATGGTATCATGTTATAACGTATTACGTTTTATGGTATTACGTCATAACGTATTACGTTATATGGTATAACGTTATAGCTTATTACGTTATATGGTATAACGTTATAACGTATTACGTTATTTGCTATAACGCCATATGGTATAACGTTATAAGGTATTACGTTATATGGTATTACGTCATAACGTAATACGTCATATGGTATAACGTTATAACGTATTACGTTATATGGTATTACGTTATAACGTAATACGTTATATGGTATAACGTCATATGGTATAACGTTATAACGTATTACGTTATATGGTATTACGTCATAGCGTAATACGTTATATGGCATAACGTTATAACGTATTACGTTATATGCTATAACGTTATATGGTATAACGTTATAACGTATTACGTTATGTGGTATTACGTCAAAACGTATTACGTTATATGGTATAACGTTATAACGTATTACGATATATGGTATTACGTTATAACGTATTACGTTATATGGTATAACGTTATAACTTATTACGATATATGGTATAACGTTATAACGTATTACGTTATATGGTATTACGTCATAACGTAATACGTTATATGGTATAACGTTATAACGTATTACGTTATATGCTATAACGTTATAACGTATTACCTTATATGGTATAACGTCATATGGTATAACGTTATAACGTATTACGTTATATGGTATAACGTTATAACGTATTACGTTTTATGGTATTACGTCAAAACGTATTACGTTATGTGGTATAACGTTTTTAACGTATTACGTTATATGGTATTACGTCATAACGTAATACGTTATATGGTATAACGTTATAACGTATTACGTTATATGGTATCACGTTATAACGTATTACGTCATATGGTATAACGTTATAACGTATTACGTTATATGGTATCACGTTATAACGTATTACGTTATATGGCATAACATTTATAACGTATTACGTTATATGGAATTACGTTATAACGTATTGCGATATATGGTATAACGTTATAACGTATTACGTTATATGGTATTACGTCATAACGTAATACGTTATATGGTATAACGTTATAACGTATTACGTTAAATGCTATAACGTCATATGGTATAACGTTATAATGTATTACGTCATATTGCATAACGTTATAACGTATTACGTTATATGGTAATAAGTCATAACGTATTACGATATATGGTATTACGTTATAACGTATTACGTTATATGGTATCATGTTATAACGTATTACGTTTTATGGTATTACGTCATAACGTATTACGTTATATGGTATAACGTTATAGCTTATTACGTTATATGGTATAACGTTATAACGTATTACCTTATATAGTATAACGTCATAAGGTATAACGTTATAACGTATTACGTTATATGGTATAACGTTATAACGTATCACGTTATATGGTATCACGTTATAACGTATTACGTTTTACGGTATTACGTCATAACGTATTACGTTATATGGTATAACGTCATATGGTATAACGTTATGACGTATTACGTTATATGGTATTACGTCATAGCGTATTACGTTATATGGTATAACGTTATAACGTATTACGTTATTTGCTATAACGCCATATGGTATAACGTTATAAGGTATTACGTTATATGGTATTACGTCATAACGTAATACGTTATATGGTATAACGTTATAACGTATTACGTTATATGGTATTACGTTATAACGTAATACGTTATATGGTATAACGTCATATGGTATAACGTTATAACGTATTACGTTATATGGTATTACGTCATAGCGTAATACGTTATATGGCATAACGTTATAACGTATTACGTTATATGCTATAACGTTATATGGTATAACGTTATAACGTATTACGTTATGTGGTATTACGTCAAAACGTATTACGTTATATGGTATAACGTTATAACGTATTACGATATATGGTATTACGTTATAACGTATTACGTTATATGGTATAACGTTATAACTTATTACGATATATGGTATAACGTTATAACGTATTACGTTATATGGTATTACGTCATAACGTAATACGTTATATGGTATAACGTTATAACGTATTACGTTATATGCTATAACGTTATAACGTATTACCTTATATGGTATAACGTCATATGGTATAACGTTATAACGTATTACGTTATATGGTATAACGTTATAACGTATTACGTTTTATGGTATTACGTCAAAACGTATTACGTTATGTGGTATAACGTTTTTAACGTATTACGTTATATGGTATTACGTCATAACGTAATACGTTATATGGTATAACGTTATAACGTATTACGTTATATGGTATTACGTTATAACGTAATACGTTATATGGCATAACGTCATATGGTATAACGTTATAACGTATTACGTTATATGGTATTACGTTATAACGTAATACGTTATATGGTATAACGTTATAACGTATTACTTTATATGGTATTACGTCATAACGTAACACGTTATATGGTATAACGCTATAACGTATTACGCTATATGCTATAACGTCATATGGTATAACGTCATAACGTAACACGTTATATGGTATTACGTTATAACGTATTACGTTATATGGTATAACGTCATATGGTATAACGTTATAACGTATTACGTTATATGGCATTACGTTATAACGTATTACGTTATACGGTATAACGTTATAACGTATTACGTTATATGGTATTACGTCATAACGTAATACGTTGTATGGTATAACGTCATAACGTATTACGTTATATGGTATAACGTTATAGCTTATTACGTTATATGGTATAACGTTATAACGTATTACCTTATATAGTATAACGTCATAAGGTATAACGTTATAACGTATTACGTTATATGGTATAACGTTATAACGTATCACGTTATATGGTATCACGTTATAACGTATTACGTTTTACGGTATTACGTCATAACGTACTACGTTATATGGTATAACGTCATATGGTATAACGTTATGACGTATTACGTTATATGGTATTACGTCATAGCGTATTACGTTATATGGTATAACGTTATAACGTATTACGTTATTTGCTATAACGCCATATGGTATAACGTTATAAGGTATTACGTTATATGGTATTACGTCATAACGTAATACGTTATATGGTATAACGTTATAACGTATTACGTTATATGGTATTACGTTATAACGTAATACGTTATATGGTATAACGTCATATGGTATAACGTTATAACGTATTACGTTATATGGTATTACGTCATAGCGTAATACGTTATATGGCATAACGTTATAACGTATTACGTTATATGGTATTACGTCATAACGTAATACGTTGTATGGTATAACGTTATAACGTATTACGTTATATGCTATAACGTTATATGGTATAACGTTATAACGTATTACGTTATGTGGTATTACGTCAAAACGTATTACGTTATATGGTATAACGTTATAACGTATTACGATATATGGTATTACGTTATAACGTATTACGTTATATGGTATAACGTTATAACTTATTACGATATATGGTATAACGTTATAACGTATTACGTTATATGGTATTACGTCATAACGTAATACGTTATATGGTATAACGTTATAACGTATTACGTTATATGCTATAACGTTATAACGTATTACCTTATATGGTATAACGTCATATGGTATAACGTTATAACGTATTACGTTATATGGTATTACGTCAAAACGTATTACGTTATATGGTATTACGTTATAACGTATTACGTTATATGGTATAACGTTATATGGTATAACGTTATAACGTATTACCTTATATGGTATAACGTCATATGGTATAACGTTATAACGTATTACGTTATATGGTATCACGTTATAACGTATTTCGTCATATGGTATAACGTTATAACGTATTACGTTATATGGTATCACGTTATAACGTATTACGTTATATGGCATAACATTTATAACGTATTACGTTATATGGAATTACGTTATAACGTATTGCGATATATGGTATAACGTTATAACGTATTACGTTATATGGTATTACGTCATAACGTAATACGTTATATGGTATAACGTTATAACGTATTACGTTAAATGCTATAACGTCATATGGTATAACGTTATAATGTATTACGTCATATTGCATAACGTTATAACGTATTACGTTATATGGTAATAAGTCATAACGTATTACGATATATGGTATTACGTTATAACGTATTACGTTATATGGTATCATGTTATAACGTATTACGTTTTATGGTATTACGTCATAACGTATTACGTTATATGGTATAACGTTATAGCTTATTACGTTATATGGTATAACGTTATAACGTATTACCTTATATAGTATAACGTCATAAGGTATAACGTTATAACGTATTACGTTATATGGTATAACGTTATAACGTATCACGTTATATGGTATCACGTTATAACGTATTACGTTTTACGGTATTACGTCATAACGTATTACGTTATATGGTATAACGTCATATGGTATAACGTTATGACGTATTACGTTATATGGTATTACGTCATAGCGTATTACGTTATATGGTATAACGTTATAACGTATTACGTTATTTGCTATAACGCCATATGGTATAACGTTATAAGGTATTACGTTATATGGTATTACGTCATAACGTAATACGTTATATGGTATAACGTTATAACGTATTACGTTATATGGTATTACGTTATAACGTAATACGTTATATGGTATAACGTCATATGGTATAACGTTATAACGTATTACGTTATATGGTATTACGTCATAGCGTAATACGTTATATGGCATAACGTTATAACGTATTACGTTATATGCTATAACGTTATATGGTATAACGTTATAACGTATTACGTTATGTGGTATTACGTCAAAACGTATTACGTTATATGGTATAACGTTATAACGTATTACGATATATGGTATTACGTTATAACGTATTACGTTATATGGTATAACGTTATAACTTATTACGATATATGGTATAACGTTATAACGTATTACGTTATATGGTATTACGTCATAACGTAATACGTTATATGGTATAACGTTATAACGTATTACGTTATATGCTATAACGTTATAACGTATTACCTTATATGGTATAACGTCATATGGTATAACGTTATAACGTATTACGTTATATGGTATAACGTTATAACGTATTACGTTTTATGGTATTACGTCAAAACGTATTACGTTATGTGGTATAACGTTTTTAACGTATTACGTTATATGGTATTACGTCATAACGTAATACGTTATATGGTATAACGTTATAACGTATTACGTTATATGGTATCACGTTATAACGTATTACGTCATATGGTATAACGTTATAACGTATTACGTTATATGGTATCACGTTATAACGTATTACGTTATATGGCATAACATTTATAACGTATTACGTTATATGGAATTACGTTATAACGTATTGCGATATATGGTATAACGTTATAACGTATTACGTTATATGGTATTACGTCATAACGTAATACGTTATATGGTATAACGTTATAACGTATTACGTTAAATGCTATAACGTCATATGGTATAACGTTATAATGTATTACGTCATATTGCATAACGTTATAACGTATTACGTTATATGGTAATAAGTCATAACGTATTACGATATATGGTATTACGTTATAACGTATTACGTTATATGGTATCATGTTATAACGTATTACGTTTTATGGTATTACGTCATAACGTATTACGTTATATGGTATAACGTTATAGCTTATTACGTTATATGGTATAACGTTATAACGTATTACCTTATATAGTATAACGTCATAAGGTATAACGTTATAACGTATTACGTTATATGGTATAACGTTATAACGTATCACGTTATATGGTATCACGTTATAACGTATTACGTTTTACGGTATTACGTCATAACGTATTACGTTATATGGTATAACGTCATATGGTATAACGTTATGACGTATTACGTTATATGGTATTACGTCATAGCGTATTACGTTATATGGTATAACGTTATAACGTATTACGTTATTTGCTATAACGCCATATGGTATAACGTTATAAGGTATTACGTTATATGGTATTACGTCATAACGTAATACGTTATATGGTATAACGTTATAACGTATTACGTTATATGGTATTACGTTATAACGTAATACGTTATATGGTATAACGTCATATGGTATAACGTTATAACGTATTACGTTATATGGTATTACGTCATAGCGTAATACGTTATATGGCATAACGTTATAACGTATTACGTTATATGCTATAACGTTATATGGTATAACGTTATAACGTATTACGTTATGTGGTATTACGTCAAAACGTATTACGTTATATGGTATAACGTTATAACGTATTACGATATATGGTATTACGTTATAACGTATTACGTTATATGGTATAACGTTATAACTTATTACGATATATGGTATAACGTTATAACGTATTACGTTATATGGTATTACGTCATAACGTAATACGTTATATGGTATAACGTTATAACGTATTACGTTATATGCTATAACGTTATAACGTATTACCTTATATGGTATAACGTCATATGGTATAACGTTATAACGTATTACGTTATATGGTATAACGTTATAACGTATTACGTTTTATGGTATTACGTCAAAACGTATTACGTTATGTGGTATAACGTTTTTAACGTATTACGTTATATGGTATTACGTCATAACGTAATACGTTATATGGTATAACGTTATAACGTATTACGTTATATGGTATTACGTTATAACGTAATACGTTATATGGCATAACGTCATATGGTATAACGTTATAACGTATTACGTTATATGGTATTACGTTATAACGTAATACGTTATATGGTATAACGTTATAACGTATTACTTTATATGGTATTACGTCATAACGTAACACGTTATATGGTATAACGCTATAACGTATTACGCTATATGCTATAACGCCATATGGTATAACGTCATAACGTAACACGTTATATGGTATTACGTTATAACGTATTACGTTATAACGTATTACGTTATATGGTATAACGTCATATGGTATAACGTTATAACGTATTACGTTATATGGCATTACGTTATAACGTATTACGTTATACGGTATAACGTTATAACGTATTACGTTATATGGTATTACGTCATAACGTAATACGTTGTATGGTATAACGTCATAACGTATTACGTTATATGGTATAACGTTATAGCTTATTACGTTATATGGTATAACGTTATAACGTATTACCTTATATAGTATAACGTCATAAGGTATAACGTTATAACGTATTACGTTATATGGTATAACGTTATAACGTATCACGTTATATGGTATCACGTTATAACGTATTACGTTTTACGGTATTACGTCATAACGTATTACGTTATATGGTATAACGTCATATGGTATAACGTTATGACGTATTACGTTATATGGTATTACGTCATAGCGTATTACGTTATATGGTATAACGTTATAACGTATTACGTTATTTGCTATAACGCCATATGGTATAACGTTATAAGGTATTACGTTATATGGTATTACGTCATAACGTAATACGTTATATGGTATAACGTTATAACGTATTACGTTATATGGTATTACGTTATAACGTAATACGTTATATGGTAATACGTTATAACGTATTACGTTATATGGTATAACGTTATAACGTATTACGTTATATGGTATTACGTCATAACGTAATACGTTATATGGTATAACGTTATAACGTATTACGTTATATGCTATAACGTTATAACGTATTACCTTATATGGTATAACGTCATATGGTATAACGTTATAACGTATTACGTTATATGGTATAACGTTATAACGTATTACGTTTTATGGTATTACGTCAAAACGTATTACGTTATGTGGTATAACGTTTTTAACGTATTACGTTATATGGTATTACGTCATAACGTAATACGTTATATGGTATAACGTTATAACGTATTACGTTATATGCTATAACGTTATAACGTATTACCTTATATGGTATAACGTCATATGGTATAACGTTATAAGGTATTACGTTATATGGTATTACGTCATAACGTAATACGTTATATGGTATAACGTTATAACGTATTACGTTATATGGTATTACGTTATAACGTAATACGTTATATGGCATAACGTCATATGGTATAACGTTATAACGTATTACGTTATATGGTATTACGTTATAACGTAATACGTTATATGGTATAACGTTATAACGTATTACTTTATATGGTATTACGTCATAACGTAACACGTTATATGGTATAACGCTATAACGTATTACGCTATATGCTATAACGTCATATGGTATAACGTCATAACGTAACACGTTATATGGTATTACGTTATAACGTTTTACGTTATATGGTATAACGTCATATGGTATAACGTTATAACGTATTACGTTATATGGCATTACGTTATAACGTATTACGTTATACGGTATAACGTTATAACGTATTACGTTATATGGTATTACGTCATAACGTAATACGTTGTATGGTATAACGTTATAACGTATTACGTTATATGCTATAACGTTATATGGTATAACGTTATAACGTACTACGTTATGTGGTATTACGTCAAAACGTATTACGTTATATGGTATAACGTTATAACGTATTACGATATATGGTATTACGTTATAACGTATTACGTTATATGGTATAACGTTATAACGTATTACGATATATGGTATTACGTTATAACGTATTACGTTATATGGTATAACGTTATAACGTATTACGTTATATGGTATTACGTTATAACGTATTACGTTATATGGTATAACGTTATAACGTATTACCTTATATGGTATAACGTCATATGGTATAACGTTATAACGTATTACGTTATATGGTATCACGTTATAACGTATTACGTTATATGGTAATACGTTATAACGTATTACGTTATATGGTATAACGTTATAACGTAATACCTTATATGGTATAACGTCATATGGTATAACGTTATAACGTATTACGTTATATGGTATCACGTTATAACGTATTACGTTATATGGCATAACGTTATAACGTATTACGTTATATGGAATTACGTTATAACGTATTACGATATATGGTATAACGTTATAACGTATTACGTTATATGGTATTACGTCATAACGTAATAAGTTACATGGTATAACGTTATAACGTATTACGTTATATGGTATTACGTCAAAACGTATTACGTTATGTGGCATAACATTTTTAACGTATTACATTATATGGTATTACGTCATAACGTAATACGTTATATGGTATACCGTTATAACGTATTACGTTATATGCTATAACGTCATATGGTATAACGTTATAACGTATTACGTTATATGGCATTACGTTATAACGTATTACGTTATATGGTATAACGTTATAACGTATTACGTTATATGGTATTACGTCATAACGTAATACGTTGTATGGTATAACGTTATAACGTATTACGCTATATGCTATAACGTTATATGGTATAACGTTATAACGTATTACGTTATGTGGTATTACGTCAAAACGTATTACGTTATATGGTATAACGTTATAACGTATTACGATATATGGTATTACGTTATAACGTATTACGTTATATGGTATAACGTTATAACGTATTACGTTATATGGTATTACGTTATAACGTATTACGTTATATGGTATAACGTTATATGGTATAACGTTATATGGTATAACGTTATAACGTATTACCTTATATGGTATAACGTCATATGGTATTACGTTATAACGTATTACGTTATATGGTAATACGTTATAACGTATTACGTTATATGGTATAACGTTATAACGTAATACCTTATATGGTATAACGTCATATGGTATAACGTTATAACGTATTACGTTATATGGTATACCGTTATAACGTATTACGTTATATGCTTTAACGTTATAACGTATTACCTTATATGGTATTACGTCAAAACGTATTACGTTATGTGGTATAACGTTTTCAACGTATTACGTTATATGGTATTACGTCATAACGTAATACGTTATATGGTATTACGTCAAAACGTATTACGTTATGTGGTATAACGTTTTCAACGTATTACGTTATATGGTATTACGTCATAACGTAATACGTTGTATGGTATAACTTTATAACGTATTACGTTATATGCTATAACGTTATAAGGTATAACGTTGTAACGTATTACGTTATATGGTATTACGTCAAAACGTATTACGTTATATGGTATTACGTTATAACGTATTACGTTATATGGTATAACGTTATATGGTATAACGTTATAACGTATTACCTTATATGGTATAACGTCATATGGTATAACGTTATAACGTATTACGTTATATGGTATCACGTTATAACGTATTACGTCATATGGTATAACGTTATAACGTATTACGTTATATGGTATCACGTTATAACGTATTACGTTATATGGCATAACATTTATAACGTATTACGTTATATGGAATTACGTTATAACGTATTGCGATATATGGTATAACGTTATAACGTATTACGTTATATGGTATTACGTCATAACGTAATACGTTATATGGTATAACGTTATAACGTATTACGTTAAATGCTATAACGTCATATGGTATAACGTTATAATGTATTACGTCATATTGCATAACGTTATAACGTATTACGTTATATGGTAATAAGTCATAACGTATTACGATATATGGTATTACGTTATAACGTATTACGTTATATGGTATCATGTTATAACGTATTACGTTTTATGGTATTACGTCATAACGTATTACGTTATATGGTATAACGTTATAGCTTATTACGTTATATGGTATAACGTTATAACGTATTACGTTATTTGCTATAACGCCATATGGTATAACGTTATAAGGTATTACGTTATATGGTATTACGTCATAACGTAATACGTCATATGGTATAACGTTATAACGTATTACGTTATATGGTATTACGTTATAACGTAATACGTTATATGGTATAACGTCATATGGTATAACGTTATAACGTATTACGTTATATGGTATTACGTCATAGCGTAATACGTTATATGGCATAACGTTATAACGTATTACGTTATATGCTATAACGTTATATGGTATAACGTTATAACGTATTACGTTATGTGGTATTACGTCAAAACGTATTACGTTATATGGTATAACGTTATAACGTATTACGATATATGGTATTACGTTATAACGTATTACGTTATATGGTATAACGTTATAACTTATTACGATATATGGTATAACGTTATAACGTATTACGTTATATGGTATTACGTCATAACGTAATACGTTATATGGTATAACGTTATAACGTATTACGTTATATGCTATAACGTTATAACGTATTACCTTATATGGTATAACGTCATATGGTATAACGTTATAACGTATTACGTTATATGGTATAACGTTATAACGTATTACGTTTTATGGTATTACGTCAAAACGTATTACGTTATGTGGTATAACGTTTTTAACGTATTACGTTATATGGTATTACGTCATAACGTAATACGTTATATGGTATAACGTTATAACGTATTACGTTATATGGTATCACGTTATAACGTATTACGTCATATGGTATAACGTTATAACGTATTACGTTATATGGTATCACGTTATAACGTATTACGTTATATGGCATAACATTTATAACGTATTACGTTATATGGAATTACGTTATAACGTATTGCGATATATGGTATAACGTTATAACGTATTACGTTATATGGTATTACGTCATAACGTAATACGTTATATGGTATAACGTTATAACGTATTACGTTAAATGCTATAACGTCATATGGTATAACGTTATAATGTATTACGTCATATTGCATAACGTTATAACGTATTACGTTATATGGTAATAAGTCATAACGTATTACGATATATGGTATTACGTTATAACGTATTACGTTATATGGTATCATGTTATAACGTATTACGTTTTATGGTATTACGTCATAACGTATTACGTTATATGGTATAACGTTATAGCTTATTACGTTATATGGTATAACGTTATAACGTATTACCTTATATAGTATAACGTCATAAGGTATAACGTTATAACGTATTACGTTATATGGTATAACGTTATAACGTATCACGTTATATGGTATCACGTTATAACGTATTACGTTTTACGGTATTACGTCATAACGTATTACGTTATATGGTATAACGTCATATGGTATAACGTTATGACGTATTACGTTATATGGTATTACGTCATAGCGTATTACGTTATATGGTATAACGTTATAACGTATTACGTTATTTGCTATAACGCCATATGGTATAACGTTATAAGGTATTACGTTATATGGTATTACGTCATAACGTAATACGTTATATGGTATAACGTTATAACGTATTACGTTATATGGTATTACGTTATAACGTAATACGTTATATGGTATAACGTCATATGGTATAACGTTATAACGTATTACGTTATATGGTATTACGTCATAGCGTAATACGTTATATGGCATAACGTTATAACGTATTACGTTATATGCTATAACGTTATATGGTATAACGTTATAACGTATTACGTTATGTGGTATTACGTCAAAACGTATTACGTTATATGGTATAACGTTATAACGTATTACGATATATGGTATTACGTTATAACGTATTACGTTATATGGTATAACGTTATAACTTATTACGATATATGGTATAACGTTATAACGTATTACGTTATATGGTATTACGTCATAACGTAATACGTTATATGGTATAACGTTATAACGTATTACGTTATATGCTATAACGTTATAACGTATTACCTTATATGGTATAACGTCATATGGTATAACGTTATAACGTATTACGTTATATGGTATAACGTTATAACGTATTACGTTTTATGGTATTACGTCAAAACGTATTACGTTATGTGGTATAACGTTTTTAACGTATTACGTTATATGGTATTACGTCATAACGTAATACGTTATATGGTATAACGTTATAACGTATTACGTTATATGGTATTACGTTATAACGTAATACGTTATATGGCATAACGTCATATGGTATAACGTTATAACGTATTACGTTATATGGTATTACGTTATAACGTAATACGTTATATGGTATAACGTTATAACGTATTACTTTATATGGTATTACGTCATAACGTAACACGTTATATGGTATAACGCTATAACGTATTACGCTATATGCTATAACGTCATATGGTATAACGTCATAACGTAACACGTTATATGGTATTACGTTATAACGTATTACGTTATATGGTATAACGTCATATGGTATAACGTTATAACGTATTACGTTATATGGCATTACGTTATAACGTATTACGTTATACGGTATAACGTTATAACGTATTACGTTATATGGTATTACGTCATAACGTAATACGTTGTATGGTATAACGTCATAACGTATTACGTTATATGGTATAACGTTATAGCTTATTACGTTATATGGTATAACGTTATAACGTATTACCTTATATAGTATAACGTCATAAGGTATAACGTTATAACGTATTACGTTATATGGTATAACGTTATAACGTATCACGTTATATGGTATCACGTTATAACGTATTACGTTTTACGGTATTACGTCATAACGTACTACGTTATATGGTATAACGTCATATGGTATAACGTTATGACGTATTACGTTATATGGTATTACGTCATAGCGTATTACGTTATATGGTATAACGTTATAACGTATTACGTTATTTGCTATAACGCCATATGGTATAACGTTATAAGGTATTACGTTATATGGTATTACGTCATAACGTAATACGTTATATGGTATAACGTTATAACGTATTACGTTATATGGTATTACGTTATAACGTAATACGTTATATGGTATAACGTCATATGGTATAACGTTATAACGTATTACGTTATATGGTATTACGTCATAGCGTAATACGTTATATGGCATAACGTTATAACGTATTACGTTATATGGTATTACGTCATAACGTAATACGTTGTATGGTATAACGTTATAACGTATTACGTTATATGCTATAACGTTATATGGTATAACGTTATAACGTATTACGTTATGTGGTATTACGTCAAAACGTATTACGTTATATGGTATAACGTTATAACGTATTACGATATATGGTATTACGTTATAACGTATTACGTTATATGGTATAACGTTATAACTTATTACGATATATGGTATAACGTTATAACGTATTACGTTATATGGTATTACGTCATAACGTAATACGTTATATGGTATAACGTTATAACGTATTACGTTATATGCTATAACGTTATAACGTATTACCTTATATGGTATAACGTCATATGGTATAACGTTATAACGTATTACGTTATATGGTATAACGTTATAACGTATTACGTTTTATGGTATTACGTCATAACGTAATACGTTATATGGTATAACGTTATAACGTATTACGTTATATGCTATAACGTTATAACGTATTACCTTATATGGTATAACGTCATATGGTATAACGTTATAAGGTATTACGTTATATGGTATTACGTCATAACGTAATACGTTATATGGTATAACGTTATAACGTATTACGTTATATGGTATTACGTTATAACGTAATACGTTATATGGCATAACGTCATATGGTATAACGTTATAACGTATTACGTTATATGGTATTACGTTATAACGTAATACGTTATATGGTATAACGTTATAACGTATTACTTTATATGGTATTACGTCATAACGTAACACGTTATATGGTATAACGCTATAACGTATTACGCTATATGCTATAACGTCATATGGTATAAAGTCATAACGTAACACGTTATATGGTATTACGTTATAACGTTTTACGTTATATGGTATAACGTCATATGGTATAACGTTATAACGTATTACGTTATATGGCATTACGTTATAACGTATTACGTTATACGGTATAACGTTATAACGTATTACGTTATATGGTATTACGTCATAACGTAATACGTTGTATGGTATAACGTTATAACGTATTACGTTATATGCTATAACGTTATATGGTATAACGTTATAACGTATTACGTTATGTGGTATTACGTCAAAACGTATTACGTTATATGGTATAACGTTATAACGTATTACGATATATGGTATTACGTTATAACGTATTACGTTATATGGTATAACGTTATAACGTATTACGATATATGGTATTACGTTATAACGTATTACGTTATATGGTATGACGTTATAACGTATTACGTTATATGGTATTACGTTATAACGTATTACGTTATATGGTATAACGTTATAACGTATTACCTTATATGGTATAACGTCATATGGTATAACGTTATAACGTATTACGTTATATGGTATCACGTTATAACGTATTACGTTATATGGTAATACGTTATAACGTATTACGTTATATGGTATAACGTTATAACGTAATACCTTATATGGTATAACGTCATATGGTATAACGTTATAACGTATTACGTTATATGGTATCACGTTATAACGTATTACGTTATATGGCATAACGTTATAACGTATTACGTTATATGGAATTACGTTATAACGTATTACGATATATGGTATAACGTTATAACGTATTACGTTATATGGTATTACGTCATAACGTAATAAGTTACATGGTATAACGTTATAACGTATTACGTTATATGGTATTACGTCAAAACGTATTACGTTATGTGGCATAACATTTTTAACGTATTACGTTATATGGTATTACGTCATAACGTAATACGTTATATGGTATACCGTTATAACGTATTACGTTATATGCTATAACGTCATATGGTATAACGTTATAACGTATTACGTTATATGGCATTACGTTATAACGTATTACCTTATATAGTATAACGTCATAAGGTATAACGTTATAACGTATTACGTTATATGGTATAACGTTATAACGTATCACGTTATATGGTATCACGTTATAACGTATTACGTTTTACGGTATTACGTCATAACGTATTACGTTATATGGTATAACGTCATATGGTATAACGTTATGACGTATTACGTTATATGGTATTACGTCATAGCGTATTACGTTATATGGTATAACGTTATAACGTATTACGTTATTTGCTATAACGCCATATGGTATAACGTTATAAGGTATTACGTTATATGGTATTACGTCATAACGTAATACGTTATATGGTATAACGTTATAACGTATTACGTTATATGGTATTACGTTATAACGTAATACGTTATATGGTATAACGTCATATGGTATAACGTTATAACGTATTACGTTATATGGTATTACGTCATAGCGTAATACGTTATATGGCATAACGTTATAACGTATTACGTTATATGCTATAACGTTATATGGTATAACGTTATAAGGTATTACGTTATATGGTATTACTTCATAACGTAATACGTTATATGGTATAACGTTATAACGTATTATGTTATATGCTATAACGTCATATGGTATAACGTTATAACGTATTACGTTATATGGTATTACGTCATAACATAATACGTTATATGGCATAACTTTATAACGTATTACGTTATATGGTATCACATTATAACGTATTACGTTATATGGTATAACGTTACAACGTATTACGTTATATGGCATTACGTTATAACGTATTATGTAATATGGTATACCGTTATAACGTATTACTTTATATGGTATTACGTTATAACGTATTACGTTATATGGTATAACGTTATAACGTATTACGTTATATGGTATAACCTCATATTGTTTAACGTTATATCGTAATAAGTTATATGGTATAACGTCATATGGTATAACGTTATAACGTATTACGTTATATGGTATTACGTCATAACATAATACGTTATATGGCATAACTTTATAACGTATTACGTTATATGGTATCACATTATAACGTATTACGTTATATGGCATAACGTTATAACGTATTACGTTATATGGAATTACGTTATAACGTATTACGATATATGGTATAACGTTATAAGGTATTACGTTATATGGTATTACGTCATAACGTAATACGTTATATGGTATAACGTTATAACGTATTACTTTATATGGTATTACGTCATAACGTAATACGTTATATGGTATAACGCTATAACGTATTACGTTATATGCTATAACGTCATATGGTATAACGTTATAACGTATTACGTTATGTGGTATTACGTCAAAACGTATTACGTTATATGGTATAACGTTATAACGTATTACGATATATGGTATTACGTTATAACGTATTACGTTATATGGTATAACGTTATAACTTATTACGATATATGGTATAACGTTATAACGTATTACGTTATATGGTATTACGTCATAACGTAATACGTTATATGGTATAACGTTATAACGTATTACGTTATATGCTATAACGTTATAACGTATTACCTTATATGGTATAACGTCATATGGTATAACGTTATAACGTATTACGTTATATGGTATAACGTTATAACGTATTACGTTTTATGGTATTACGTCAAAACGTATTACGTTATGTGGTATAACGTTTTTAACGTATTACGTTATATGGTATTACGTCATAACGTAATACGTTATATGGTATAACGTTATAACGTATTACGTTATATGGTATTACGTTATAACGTAATACGTTATATGGCATTACGTCATATGGTATAACGTTATAACGTATTACGTTATATGGTATTACGTTATAACGTAATACGTTATATGGTATAACGTTATAACGTATTACTTTATATGGTATTACGTCATAACGTAACACGTTATATGGTATAACGCTATAACGTATTACGCTATATGCTATAACGTCATATGGTATAACGTCATAACGTAACACGTTATATGGTATTACGTTATAACGTATTACGTTATATGGTATAACGTCATATGGTATAACGTTATAACGTATTACGTTATATGGCATTACGTTATAACGTATTACGTTATACGGTATAACGTTATAACGTATTACGTTATATGGTATTACGTCATAACGTATTACGTTATATGGTATAACGTTATAACGTATCACGTTATATGGTATCACGTTATAACGTATTACGTTTTACGGTATTACGTCATAACGTATTACGTTATATGGTATAACGTCATATGGTATAACGTTATGACGTATTACGTTATATGGTATTACGTCATAGCGTATTACGTTATATGGTATAACGTTATAACGTATTACGTTATTTGCTATAACGCCATATGGTATAACGTTATAAGGTATTACGTTATATGGTATTACGTCATAACGTAATACGTTATATGGTATAACGTTATAACGTATTACGTTATATGGTATTACGTTATAACGTAATACGTTATATGGTATAACGTCATATGGTATAACGTTATAACGTATTACGTTATATGGTATTACGTCATAGCGTAATACGTTATATGGCATAACGTTATAACGTATTACGTTATATGGTATTACGTCATAACGTAATACGTTGTATGGTATAACGTTATAACGTATTACGTTATATGCTATAACGTTATATGGTATAACGTTATAACGTATTACGTTATGTGGTATTACGTCAAAACGTATTACGTTATATGGTATAACGTTATAACGTATTACGATATATGGTATTACGTTATAACGTATTACGTTATATGGTATAACGTTATAACTTATTACGATATATGGTATAACGTTATAACGTATTACGTTATATGGTATTACGTCATAACGTAATACGTTATATGGTATAACGTTATAACGTATTACGTTATATGCTATAACGTTATAACGTATTACCTTATATGGTATAACGTCATATGGTATAACGTTATAAGGTATTACGTTATATGGTATTACGTCATAACGTAATACGTTATATGGTATAACGTTATAACGTATTACGTTATATGGTATTACGTTATAACGTAATACGTTATATGGCATAACGTCATATGGTATAACGTTATAACGTATTACGTTATATGGTATTACGTTATAACGTAATACGTTATATGGTATAACGTTATAACGTATTACTTTATATGGTATTACGTCATAACGTAACACGTTATATGGTATAACGCTATAACGTATTACGCTATATGCTATAACGTCATATGGTATAACGTCATAACGTAACACGTTATATGGTATTACGTTATAACGTATTACGTTATATGGTATAACGTCATATGGTATAACGTTATAACGTATTACGTTATATGGCATTACGTTATAACGTATTACGTTATACGATATAACGTTATAACGTATTACGTTATATGGTATTACGTCATAACGTATTACGTTATATGGTATAACGTTATAACGTATCACGTTATATGGTATCACGTTATAACGTATTACGTTTTACGGTATTACGTCATAACGTATTACGTTATATGGTATAACGTCATATGGTATAACGTTATGACGTATTACGTTATATGGTATTACGTCATAGCGTATTACGTTATATGGTATAACGTTATAACGTATTACGTTATTTGCTATAACGCCATATGGTATAACGTTATAAGGTATTACGTTATATGGTATTACGTCATAACGTAATACGTTATATGGTATAACGTTATAACGTATTACGTTATATGGTATTACGTTATAACGTAATACGTTATATGGTATAACGTCATATGGTATAACGTTATAACGTATTACGTTATATGGTATTACGTCATAGCGTAATACGTTATATGGCATAACGTTATAACGTATTACGTTATATGGTATTACGTCATAACGTAATACGTTGTATGGTATAACGTTATAACGTATTACGTTATATGCTATAACGTTATATGGTATAACGTTATAACGTATTACGTTATGTGGTATTACGTCAAAACGTATTACGTTATATGGTATAACGTTATAACGTATTACGATATATGGTATTACGTTATAACGTATTACGTTATATGGTATAACGTTATAACTTATTACGATATATGGTATAACGTTATAACGTATTACGTTATATGGTATTACGTCATAACGTAATACGTTATATGGTATAACGTTATAACGTATTACGTTATATGCTATAACGTTATAACGTATTACCTTATATGGTATAACGTCATATGGTATAACGTTATAAGGTATTACGTTATATGGTATTACGTCATAACGTAATACGTTATATGGTATAACGTTATAACGTATTACGTTATATGGTATTACGTTATAACGTAATACGTTATATGGCATAACGTCATATGGTATAACGTTATAACGTATTACGTTATATGGTATTACGTTATAACGTAATACGTTATATGGTATAACGTTATAACGTATTACTTTATATGGTATTACGTCATAACGTAACACGTTATATGGTATAACGCTATAACGTATTACGCTATATGCTATAACGTCATATGGTATAACGTCATAACGTAACACGTTATATGGTATTACGTTATAACGTATTACGTTATATGGTATAACGTCATATGGTATAACGTTATAACGTATTACGTTATATGGCATTACGTTATAACGTATTACGTTATACGGTATAACGTTATAACGTATTACGTTATATGGTATAACTTTTTTAACCTATTACGTTATATGGTATTACGTCATAACGTAATACGTTATATGGTATAACGTTATAACGTATTACGTTATATGGTATAACGTTACAACTTATTACGTTATATGGTATTACGTCATAACGTATTACGTTATATGGTATAACGTAATAACGTATTACGTTATATGCTATAACGTCATATGGTATAACGTTATAACGTATTACGTAATATGGCATTACGTTATAACGTATTACGTTATATGGTATAACGTTATAACGTATAACGTCATATGGTATAACGTTATAACGTATTACCTTATATGGTATAACGTGATATGGTATAACGTTATAACGTATTACGTTGTATGGTATAACGTTATAACGTATTACCTTATATGGTATAACGTCATATGGTATAACGTTATAACGTATTACGTTATATGGTATAACGTTATAACGTATTAGGTCATATGGTATTACGTTATATCTTATTACGTTATATGGTATAACGTTATAACGTATTACGTTATATAGTATAACGTCATATGGTATAACGTTAAAACGTATTACGTTATATGGTATTACGTCATAACGTAATACTTTATATGGTATAACGTTATAACGTATTACGTTATATGCTATAACGTCATATGGTATAACGTTATAACGTATTACGTCATATGGTATAACGTTATAACGTATTATGTTATATGGCATTACGTTATAACTTATTACGTTATATGGTATAACGTTATAACGTATTACGTTATATGGTATAACGTTATGACGTATTACGTTATATGGTATTACGTTATAACGTATTACGTTATATGGTATTACGTTTTAACGTATTACGTTATATGGTATAACGTTATAACGTAGTACGTTATATGTTATTACGTCATAACGTAATACGTTATATGGTATAACGTTATAACGTATTACGTTATATGCTATAACGTCATATGGTATAACGATATAACGTATTACGTTATATGGTATTACGTTATAACGTATTACGTTATATGCTATAACGTCATATGGTATAACGTTATAACGTATTACCTTATATGGTATAACGTCATATGGTATAACGTTATAACGTATTACGTTATATGGCATTACCTTATAACGTATTACGTTATATGGTATAACGTTATAACGTATTACGTTATATGGTATTACGTTATAACGTATTACGTTATATGGTATAACGTTATAACGTATTACCTTATATGGTATAACGTCGTATGGTATAACGTTATAACGTATTACGTTATATGGTATAACGTTATAACGTATTAGGTTATATGGTATTACGTTATATCTTATTACGTTATATGGTATAACGTTATAACGTATTACGTTATATAGTATAACGTCATATGGTATAACGTTATAACGTATTACGTTATATGGTATAACGTTATAACGTATTACGTTATATGGTATAACGTTATAACGTATTACGTTATATGGTATTACGTCAAAACGTATTACGTTATGTGGTATAACTTTTTTAACGTATTACGTTATATGGTATTACGTCATAACGTAATACGTTATATGGTATAACGTTATAACGTATTACGTTATATGGTATAACGTTACATCTTATTACGTTATATGGTATTACGTCATAACGTATTACGTTATATGGTATAACGTAATAACGTATTACGTTATATGCTATAACGTCATATGGTATAACGTTATAACGTATTACGTTATATGGTATTACGTTATAATGTATTACGTTATATGGTATAACGTTATAACGTATTACGTTATATGGTATAACGTCATATGGTGTAACGTTATAATGTATTACGTCATATTGTATAACGTTATAACGTAATACGTTTTATGGTATAACGTCATATGGTATAACGTTGTAACGTATTACGTTATATGGTATTACGTTATAACGTATTACGTTATATGGTATAACGTTATAACGTATTACGCTATATGGTATAACGTTATAACGTATTACGTTATATGGTATTACGTCATAACGGATTACGTTATATGGTATAACGTTATAACGTATTACGTTATATGGTATTACGTTTTAACGTATTACGTTATATGGTATAACGTTATAACGTATTACGTTATATAGTATAACGTCATATGGTATAACGTTATAACGTATTACGTTATATGGTATAACGTTATAACGTATTACGTTATATGGTATAACGTTATAACGTATTACGTTATATGGTATTACGTCAAAACGTATTACGTTATGTGGTATAACTTTTTTAACGTATTACGTTATATGGTATTACGTCATAACGTAATACGTTATATGGTATAACGTTATAACGTATTACGTTATATGGTATAACGTTACATCTTATTACGTTATATGGTATTACGTCATAACGTATTACGTTATATGGTATAACGTAATAACGTATTACGTTATATGCTATAACGTCATATGGTATAACGTTATAACGTATTACGTTATATGGTATTACGTTATAATGTATTACGTTATATGGTATAACGTTATAACGTATTACGTTATATGGTATAACGTCATATGGTGTAACGTTATAATGTATTACGTCATATTGTATAACGTTATAACGTAATACGTTTTATGGTATAACGTCATATGGTATAACGTTGTAACGTATTACGTTATATGGTATTACGTTATAACGTATTACGTTATATGGTATAACGTTATAACGTATTACGTTATATGGTATAACGTTATAACGTATTACGTTATATGGTATTACGTCATAACGGATTACGTTATATGGTATAACGTTATAACGTATTACGTTATATGGTATTACGTTTTAACGTATTACGTTATATGGTATAACGTTATAACGTATTACCTTATATGCTATAACGTCATATGGTATAACGTTATAACGTATTACGTAATATGGCATTACGTTATAACGTATTACGTTATATGGTATAACGTTATAACGTATAACGTCATATGGTATAACGTTATAACGTATTACCTTATATGGTATAACGTGATATGGTATAACGTTATAACGTATTACGTTGTATGGTATAACGTTATAACGTATTACCTTATATGGTATAACGTCATATGGTATAACGTTATAACGTATTACGTTATATGGTATAACGTTATAACGTATTAGGTCATATGGTATTACGTTATATCTTATTACGTTATATGGTATAACGTTATAACGTATTACGTTATATAGTATAACGTCATATGGTATAACGTTAAAACGTATTACGTTATATGGTATTACGTCATAACGTAATACTTTATATGGTATAACGTTATAACGTATTACGTTATATGCTATAACGTCATATGGTATAACGTTATAACGTATTACGTCATATGGTATAACGTTATAACGTATTATGTTATATGGCATTACGTTATAACTTATTACGTTATATGGTATAACGTTATAACGTATTACGTTATATGGTATAACGTTATGACGTATTACGTTATATGGTATTACGTTATAACGTATTACGTTATATGGTATTACGTTTTAACGTATTACGTTATATGGTATAACGTTATAACGTAGTACGTTATATGTTATTACGTCATAACGTAATACGTTATATGGTATAACGTTATAACGTATTACGTTATATGCTATAACGTCATATGGTATAACGATATAACGTATTACGTTATATGGTATTACGTTATAACGTATTACGTTATATGCTATAACGTCATATGGTATAACGTTATAACGTATTACATTATATGGTATAACGTCATATGGTATAACGTTATAACGTATTACGTTATATGGCATTACCTTATAACGTATTACGTTATATGGTATAACGTTATAACGTATTACGTTATATGGTATTACGTTATAACGTATTACGTTATATGGTATAACGTTATAACGTATTACCTTATATGGTATAACGTCGTATGGTATAACGTTATAACGTATTACGTTATATGGTATAACGTTATAACGTATTAGGTTATATGGTATTACGTTATATCTTATTACGTTATATGGTATAACGTTATAACGTATTACGTTATATAGTATAACGTCATATGGTATAACGTTATAACGTATTACGTTATATGGTATAACGTTATAACGTATTACGTTATATGGTATAACGTTATAACGTATTACGTTATATGGTATTACGTCAAAACGTATTACGTTATGTGGTATAACTTTTTTAACGTATTACGTTATATGGTATTACGTCATAACGTAATACGTTATATGGTATAACGTTATAACGTATTACGTTATATGGTATAACGTTACATCTTATTACGTTATATGGTATTACGTCATAACGTATTACGTTATATGGTATAACGTAATAACGTATTACGTTATATGCTATAACGTCATATGGTATAACGTTATAACGTATTACGTTATATGGTATTACGTTATAATGTATTACGTTATATGGTATAACGTTATAACGTATTACGTTATATGGTATAACGTCATATGGTGTAACGTTATAATGTATTACGTCATATTGTATAACGTTATAACGTAATACGTTTTATGGTATAACGTCATATGGTATAACGTTGTAACGTATTACGTTATATGGTATTACGTTATAACGTATTACGTTATATGGTATAACGTTATAACGTATTACGTTATATGGTATAACGTTATAACGTATTACGTTATATGGTATTACGTCATAACGGATTACGTTATATGGTATAACGTTATAACGTATTACGTTATATGGTATTACGTTTTAACGTATTACGTTATATGGTATAACGTTATAACGTATTACCTTATATGGTATAACGTCATATGGTATAACGTTATAACGTATTACGTTATTTGGTATAACGTTATAACGTATTACGTTATATGTTATTACTTCATAACGTAATACGTTATATGGTATAACGTTATAACGTATTACGTTATATGGTATTACGTCATAACGGATTACGTTATATGGTATAACGTTATAACGTATTACGTTATATGGTATTACGTTATATGGTATAACGTTATAATGTATTACGTCATATTGTATAACGTTATAACGTAATACGTTATATGGTATAACGTCATATGGTATAACGTTATAACGTATTACGTTATATGGTATAACGTTACAACGTATTAGGTTATATGGTATTACGTTATAACGTATTACGATATATGGTATAACGTTATAACGTATTACGTTATATGGTATAACGTCAAATGGTATAACGTTATAATGTCTTACGTCATATTGTATAACGTTATAACGTAATACGTTATATGGTATAACGTCAAATGGTATAACGTTATAATGTATTACGTCATATTGTATAACGTTATAACGTAATACGTTATATGGTATAACGTCATATGGTATAACGTTATAACGTATTACGTTATATGGTATTACGTTATAACGTATTACGTTATATGGTATAACGTTATAACGTATTACGTTATATGGTATAACGTCATATGGTATAACGTTATAATGTATTACGTCATATTGTATAACGTTATAACGCATTATGTTATATGGTATTACGTCATAACGTATTACGTTATATGGTATCACGTTATAACGTATTACGTTATATGGTATTACGTTATAACGTATTACGATATATGGTATAACGTTATAACGTATTACGTTATATGGTATAACGTCAAATGGTATAACGTTATAATGTATTACGTCATATTGTATAACGTTATAACGTAATACGTTATATGGTATAACGTCAAATGGTATAACGTTATAATGTATTACGTCATATTGTATAACGTTATAACGTAATACGTTATATGGTATAACGTCATATGGTATAACGTTATAACGTATTACGTTATATGGTATTACGTTATAACGTATTACGTTATATGGTATAACGTTATAACGTATTACGTTATATGGTATAACGTCATATGGTATAACGTTATAATGTATTACGTCATATTGTATAACGTTATAACGTAATACGTTATATGGTATAACGTCAAATGGTATAACGTTATAATGTATTACGTCATATTGTATAACGTTATAACGTAATACGTTATATGGTATAACGTCATATGGTATAACGTTATAACGTATTACGTTATATGGTATTACGTTATAACGTATTACGTTATATGGTATAACGTTATAACGTATTACGTTATATGGTATAACGTTATATGGTATAACGTTATATCGTATTACGTTATATGGTATTACGTTATAACGTATTACGTTATATGGTATAACGTTATAACGTAATACGTTATATGGTATAACGTCATATGGTATAACGTTATAACGTATTACGTTATATGGTATTACGTCATAACGGAATACGTTATATGGTATAACGTTATAACGTATTACGTTATATGGTATTACGTTTTAACGTATTACGTTATATGGTATAACGTTATAACGTATTACCTTATATGGTATAACGTCATATGGTATAACGTTATAACGTATTACGTTATATGGTATTACGTTATAACGTATTACGTTATATGGTATAACGTTATAACGTATTACGTTATATGCTATAACGTCATATGGTATAACGCTATAACGTATTATGTTATATGGCATTACGTTATAACGTATTATGTTATATGGTATAACGTTATAACATATTACGTTATATGGTATTACGTTATAACGTATTACGTTATATGGTATAACGTTATAACGTATTACGTTATATGGTATAATGTTATAACGTATTAGGTTATGTGGTATTACGTTATAACTGATTACGTTATATGGTATAACGTTACAACGTATTATGTTATATTGTATTACGTCATAACGTATTACGTTATATGGTATTACGTCAAAACGTATTGCGTTATGTGGTATAACTTTTTTAACGTATTACTTTATATGGTATTACGTCATAACGTAATACGTTATATGGTATAACGTCATATGGTATAACGTTATAACGTATTACGTTATATGGTATAACGTCATATGCTATAACGTTATAATGTATTACGTCATATTGTATAACGTTATAACGTAATACGTTATATGGTATAACGTCATATGGTATAACGTTATAACGTATTACGTTATATGGTATAACGTTACAACGTATTAGGTTATATGGTATTACGTTATATCTTATTACGTTATATGGTATAACGTTATAACGTATTACGTTATATAGTATAACGTCATATGGTATAACGTTATAACGTATTACGTTATATGGTATTACGTCATAACGTAATACGTTATATGGTATAACGTTATAACGTATTACGTTATATGCTATAACGTCATATGGTATAACGTTATAACGTATTACGTTATAAGGTATAACGTTACAACGTATTATGTTATATGGTATTACGTCATAACGTATTACGTTATATGGTATCACGTTATAACGTATTACGTTATATGGCATAACGTTATAACGTATTACGTTATATGGTATTACGTTATAACGTATTACGATATATGGTATAACGTTATAACGTATTACGTTATATGGTATAACGTCATATGGTATAACGTTATAATGTATTACGTCATATTGTATAACGTTATAACGTAATACGTTATATGGTATAACGTCATATGGTATAACGTTATAACGTATTACGTTATATGGTATAACGTTATAACGTATTAGGTTATATGGTATTACGTTATATCTTATTACGTTATATGGTATAACGTTATAACGTATTACGTTATATAGTATAACGTCATATGGTATAACGTTATAACGTATTACGTTATATGGCATAACGTTATAACGTATTACGTTATATGGTATTACGTTATAACGTATTACGATATATGGTATAACGTTATAACGTATTACGTTATGTGGTATAACGTCAAATGGTATAACGTTATAATGTATTACGTCATATTGTATAACGTTATAACGTAATACGTTATATGGTATAACGTCAAATGGTATAACGTTATAATGTATTACGTCATATTGTATAACGTCATAACGTAATACGTTATATGGTATAACGTCATATGGTATAACGTTATAACGTATTACGTTATATGGTATTACGTTATAACGTATTACGTTATATGGTATAACGTTATAACGTATTACGTTATATGCTATAACGTTATAACGTATTACGTTATATGGTATTACGTTATAACGTATTACGTTATATGGTACAACGTTATAACGTATTACGTTATATGCTATAACGTCATATGGTATAACGTTATAACGTATTACGTTATATGGCATTACGTTATAACGTATTACGTTATATGGTATAACGTTATAACGTATTACGTTATATGGTATAACGTTATAACGTATTACGTTATATGGTATAACGTTATAACGTAGTACGTTATATGGTATTACGTCATAACGGATTACGTTATATGGTATAACGTTATAACGTATTACGTTATATGGTATTACGTTTTAACGTATTACGTTATATGGTATAACGTTATAACGTATTACCTTATATGGTATAACGTCATATGGTATAACGTTATAACGTATTACGTTATATGGTATTACGTTATAACGTATTACGTTATATGGTATAACGTTATAACGTATTACGTTATATGGTATTACGTCATAACGTATTACGTTATATGGTATTACGTCATAACGTAATACGTTATATGGTATTACGTCATAACGTAATACGTTATATGGTATAACGTTATAACGTATTACGTTATATGCTATAACGTCATATGGTATAACGTTATAACGTATTACGTTATATAGTATTACGTTATAACGTATTACGTTATATGCTATAACGTCATATGGTATAACGTTATAACGTATTACGTTATATGACATTACGTTATAACGTATTACGTTATATGGTATAACGTTATAACGTATTACGTTATGTGGTATTACGTTATAACGTATTACGTTATATGGTATAACGTTATAACGTATTACGTTATATGCTATAACGTCATATGGTATAACGTTATAACGTATTACGTAATATGGCATTACGTTATAACGTATTACGTTATATGGTATAACGTTATAACGTATTCCGTTATATGGTATAACGTTATAACGTATTACGTTATATGGTACAACGTTATAACGTATTACGTTATATGCTATAACGTCATATGGTATAACGTTATAACGTATTACGTTATATGGCATTACGTTATAACGTATTACGTTATATGGTATAACGTTATAACGTATTACGTTATATGGTATAACGTTATAACGTATTACCTTATATGGTATAACGTCGTATGGTATAACGTTATAACGTATTACGTTATATGGTATAACGTTATAACGTATTAGGTTATGTGGTATTACGTTATAACTTATTACGTTATATGGTATAACGTTATAACGTATTACGTTATATAGTATAACTTCATATGGTATAACGTTATAACGTATTACGTTATATGTTATTACGTCATAACGTATTACGTTATATGGTATAACGTCATATGGTATAACGTTATAATGTATTACGTCATATTGTATAACGTTATAACGTAATACGTTATATGGTATAACGTCATATGGTATAACGTTATAACGTATTACGTTATATGGTATAACGGTATAACGTATTAGGTTATATGGTATTACGTTATATCTTATTACGTTATATGGTATAACGTTATAACGTATTACGTTATATAGTATAACGTCATATGGTATAACGTTATAACGTATTACGTTATATGGTATTACGTCATAACGTAATACGTAATATGGTATAACGTTATAACGTATTACGTTATATGCTATAACGTCATATGGTATAACGTTATAAGGTATTACGTTATATGGTATAACGTTACAACGTATTAGGTTATATGGTATTACGTTATATCTTATTACGTTATATGGTATAACGTTATAACGTATTACGTTATATAGTATAACGTCATATGGTATAACGTTATAACGTATTACGTTATATGGTATTACGTCATAACGTAATACGTTATATGGTATAACGTTATAACGTATTACGTTATATGCTATAACGTCATATGGTATAACGTTATAACGTATTACGTTATATGGTATAACGTTACAACGTATTATGTTATATGGTATTACGTCATAACGTATTACGTTATATGGTATCACGTTATAACGTATTACGTTATATGGCATAACGTTATAACGTATTACGTTATATGGTATTACGATATAACGTATTACGATATATGGTATAACGTTATAACGTAATACGTTATATGGTATAACGTCAAATGGTATAACGTTATAATGTATTACGTCATATTGTATAACGTTATAACGTAATACGTTATATGGTATAACGTCATATGGTATAACGTTATAACGTATTACGTTATATGGTATTACGTTATAACGTATTACGTTATATGGTATAACGTTATAACGTATTACGTTATATGGTATAACGTCATATGGTATAACGTTATAATGTATTACGTCATATTGTATAACGTTATAACGTAATACGTTATATGGTATAACGTCATATGGTATAACGTTATAACGTATTACGTTATATGGTATTACGTCATAACGGAATACGTTATATGGTATAACGTTATAACGTATTACGTTATATGGTATTACGTTTTAACGTATTACGTTATATGGTATAACGTTATAACGTATTACCTTATATGGTATAACGTTATAACGTATTACGTTATATGGTATTACGTTATAACGTATTACGTTATATGGTATAACGTTATAACGTATTACGTTATATGCTATAACGTCATATGGTATAACGCTATAACGTATTATGTTATATGGCATTACGTTATAACGTATTATGTTATATGGTATAACGTTATAACATATTACGTTATATGGTATTACGTTATAACGTATTACGTTATATGGTATAACGTTATAACGTATTACGTTATATGGTATAACGTTATAACGTATTAGGTTATGTGGTATTACGTTATAACTGATTACGTTATATGGTATAACGTTACAACGTATTATGTTATATTGTATTACGTCATAACGTATTACGTTATATGGTATTACGTCAAAACGTATTGCGTTATGTGGTATAACTTTTTTAACGTATTACTTTATATGGTATTACGTCATAACGTAATACGTTATATGGTATAACGTCATATGGTATAACGTTATAACGTATTACGTTATATGGTATAACGTTATAACGTATTACGTTATATGGTATAACGTCATATGCTATAACGTTATAATGTATTACGTCATATTGTATAACGTTATAACGTAATACGTTATATGGTATAACGTCATATGGTATAACGTTATAACGTATTACGTTATATGGTATAACGTTACAACGTATTAGGTTATATGGTATTACGTTATATCTTATTACGTTATATGGTATAACGTTATAACGTATTACGTTATATAGTATAACGTCATATGGTATAACGTTATAACGTATTACGTTATATGGTATTACGTCATAACGTAATACGTTATATGGTATAACGTTATAACGTATTACGTTATATGCTATAACGTCATATGGTATAACGTTATAACGTATTACGTTATACGGTATAACGTTACAACGTATTATGTTATATGGTATTACGTCATAACGTATTACGTTATATGGTATCACGTTATAACGTATTACGTTATATGGCATAACGTTATAACGTATTACGTTATATGGTATTACGTTATAACGTATTACGATATATGGTATAACGTTATAACGTATTACGTTATATGGTATAACGTCAAATGGTATAACGTTATAATGTATTACGTCATATTGTATAACGTTATAACGTAATACGTTATATGGTATAACGTCAAATGGTATAACGTTATAATGTATTACGTCATATTGTATAACGTTATAACGTAATACGTTATATGGTATAACGTCATATGGTATAACGTTATAACGTATTACGTTATATGGTATTACGTTATAACGTATTACGTTATATGGTATAACGTTATAACGTATTACGTTATATGGTATAACGTCATATGGTATAACGTTATAATGTATTACGTCATATTGTATAACGTTATAACGCATTATGTTATATGGTATTACGTCATAACGTATTACGTTATATGGTATAACGTTATAACGTATTACGTTATATGGCATAACGTTATAACGTATTACGTTATATGGTATTACGTTATAACGTATTACGATATATGGTATAACGTTATAACGTATTACGTTATATGGTATAACGTCAAATGGTATAACGTTATAATGTATTACGTCATATTGTATAACGTTATAACGTAATACGTTATATGGTATAACGTCAAATGGTATAACGTTATAATGTATTACGTCATATTGTATAACGTTATAACGTAATACGTTATATGGTATAACGTCATATGGTATAACGTTATAACGTATTACGTTATATGGTATTACGTTATAACGTATTACGTTATATGGTATAACGTTATAACGTATTACGTTATATGGTATAACGTCATATGGTATAACGTTATAATGTATTACGTCATATTGTATAACGTTATAACGTAATACGTTATATGGTATAACGTTATATCGTATTACGTTATATGGTATTACGTTATAACGTATTACGTTATATGGTATAACGTTATAACGTAATACGTTATATGGTATAACGTCATATGGTATAACGTTATAACGTATTACGTTATATGGTATTACGTCATAACGGAATACGTTATATGGTATAACGTTATAACGTATTACGTTATATGGTATTACGTTTTAACGTATTACGTTATATGGTATAACGTTATAACGTATTACCTTATATGGTATAACGTCATACGGTATAACGTTATAACGTATTACGTTATATGGTATTACGTTATAACGTATTACGTTATATGGTATAACGTTATAACGTAATACGTTATATGGTATAACGTCATATGGTATAACGTTATAACGTATTACGTTATATGGTATAACGTTACAACGTATTAGGTTATATGGTATTACGTTATATCTTATTACGTTATATGGTATAACGTTATAACGTATTACGTTATATAGTATAACGTCATATGGTATAACGTTATAACGTATTACGTTATATGGTATTACGTCATAACGTAATACGTTATATGGTATAACGTTATAACGTATTACGTTATATGCTATAACGTCATATGGTATAACGTTATAACGTATTACGTTATAAGGTATAACGTTATAACGTATTACGTTATATGGCATTACGTTATAACGTATTACGTTATATGGTACAACGTTATAACGTATTACGTTATGTGGTATAACTTTTTTAACGTATTACGTTATATGGTATTACGTCATAACGTAATACGTTATATGGTATAACGTTATGACGTATTACGTTATATGCTATAACGTCATATGGTATAACGTTATAACGTATTACGTTATATGGTATAACGTTACAACGTATTATGTTATATGGTATTACGTCATAACGTATTACGTTATATGGTATCACGTTATAACGTATTACGTTATATGGCATAACGTTATAACGTATTACGTTATATGGTATTACGTTATAACGTATTACGATATATGGTATAACGTTATAACGTATTACGTTATGTGGTATAACGTCAAATGGTATAACGTTATAATGTATTACGTCATATTGTATAACGTTATAACGTAATACGTTATATGGTATAACGTCAAATGGTATAACGTTATAATGTATTACGTTATATGGTATAACGTTATAACGTATTAGGTTATATGGTATTACGTTATATCTTATTACGTTATATGGTATAACGTTATAACGTATTACGTTATATAGTATAACGTCATATGGTATAACGTTATAACGTATTACGTTATATGGTATTACGTCATAACGTAATACGTTATATGGTATAACGTTATAACGTATTACGTTATATGCTATAACGTCATATGGTATAACGTTATAACGTATTACGTTATATGGTATAACGTTACAACGTATTATGTTATATGGTATTACGTCATAACGTATTACGTTATATGGTATCACGTTATAACGTATTACGTTATATGGCATAACGTTATAACGTATTACGTTATATGGTATTACGTTATAACGTATTACGATATATGGTATAACGTTATAACGTATTACGTTATATGGTATAACGTCAAATGGTATAACGTTATAATGTATTACGTCATATTGTATAACGTTATAACGTAATACGTTATATGGTATAACGTCAAATGGTATAACGTTATAATGTATTACGTCATATTGTATAACGTTATAACGTAATACGTTATATGGTATAACGTCATATGGTATAACGTTATAACGTATTACGTTATATGGTATTACGTTATAACGTATTACGTTATATGGTATAACGTTATAACGTATTACGTTATATGGTATAACGTCATATGGTATAACGTTATAATGTATTACGTCATATTGTATAACGTTATAACGTAATACGTTATATGGTATAACGTTATATCGTATTACGTTATATGGTATTACGTTATAACGTATTACGTTATATGGTATAACGTTATAACGTAATACGTTATATGGTATAACGTCATATGGTATAACGTTATAACGTATTACGTTATATGGTATTACGTCATAACGGAATACGTTATATGGTATAACGTTATAACGTATTACGTTATATGGTATTACGTTTTAACGTATTACGTTATATGGTATAACGTTATAACGTATTACCTTATATGGTATAACGTCATATGGTATAACGTTATAACGTATTACGTTATATGGTATTACGTTATAACGTATTACGTTATATGGTATAACGTTATAACGTATTACGTTATATGCTATAACGTCATATGGTATAACGCTATAACGTATTATGATATATGGCATTACGTTATAACGTATTATGTTATATGGTATAACGTTATAACATATTACGTTATATGGTATTACGTTATAACGTATTACGTTATATGGTATAACGTTATAACGTATTACGTTATATGGTATAACGTTATAACGTATTAGGTTATGTGGTATTACGTTATAACTGATTACGTTATATGGTATAACGTTACAACGTATTATGTTATATTGTATTACGTCATAACGTATTACGTTATATGGTATTACGTCAAAACGTATTGCGTTATGTGGTATAACTTTTTTAACGTATTACTTTATATGGTATTACGTCATAACGTAATACGTTATATGGTATAACGTCATATGGTATAACGTTATAACGTATTACGTTATATGGTATAACGTTATAACGTATTACGTTATATGGTATAACGTCATATGCTATAACGTTATAATGTATTACGTCATATTGTATAACGTTATAACGTAATACGTTATATGGTATAACGTCAAATGGTATAACGTTATAATGTATTACGTCATATTGTATAACGTTATAACGTAATACGTTATATGGTATAACGTCATATGGTATAACGTTATAACGTATTACGTTATATGGTATTACGTTATAACGTATTACGTTATATGGTATAACGTTATAACGTATTACGTTATATGGTATAACGTCATATGGTATAACGTTATAATGTATTACGTCATATTGTATAACGTTATAACGCATTATGTTATATGGTATTACGTCATAACGTATTACGTTATATGGTATAACGTTATAACGTATTACGTTATATGGCATAACGTTATAACGTATTACGTTATATGGTATTACGTTATAACGTATTACGATATATGGTATAACGTTATAACGTATTACGTTATATGGTATAACGTCAAATGGTATAACGTTATAATGTATTACGTCATATTGTATAACGTTATAACGTAATACGTTATATGGTATAACGTCAAATGGTATAACGTTATAATGTATTACGTCATATTGTATAACGTTATAACGTAATACGTTATATGGTATAACGTCATATGGTATAACGTTATAACGTATTACGTTATATGGTATTACGTTATAACGTATTACGTTATATGGTATAACGTTATAACGTATTACGTTATATGGTATAACGTCATATGGTATAACGTTATAATGTATTACGTCATATTGTATAACGTTATAACGTAATACGTTATATGGTATAACGTTATATCGTATTACGTTATATGGTATTACGTTATAACGTATTACGTTATATGGTATAACGTTATAACGTAATACGTTATATGGTATAACGTCATATGGTATAACGTTATAACGTATTACGTTATATGGTATTACGTCATAACGGAATACGTTATATGGTATAACGTTATAACGTATTACGTTATATGGTATTACGTTTTAACGTATTACGTTATATGGTATAACGTTATAACGTATTACCTTATATGGTATAACGTCATATGGTATAACGTTATAACGTATTACGTTATATGGTATTACGTTATAACGTATTACGTTATATGGTATAACGTTATAACGTAATACGTTATATGGTATAACGTCATATGGTATAACGTTACAACGTATTAGGTTATATGGTATTACGTTATATCTTATTACGTTATATGGTATAACGTTATAACGTATTACGTTATATAGTATAACGTCATATGGTATAACGTTATAACGTATTACGTTATATGGTATTACGTCATAACGTAATACGTTATATGGTATAACGTTATAACGTATTACGTTATATGCTATAACGTCATATGGTATAACGTTATAACGTATTACGTTATAAGGTATAACGTTATAACGTATTACGTTATATGGCATTACGTTATAACGTATTACGTTATATGGTACAACGTTATAACGTATTACGTTATGTGGTATAACTTTTTTAACGTATTACGTTATATGGTATTACGTCATAACGTAATACGTTATATGGTATAACGTTATGACGTATTACGTTATATGCTATAACGTCATATGGTATAACGTTATAACGTATTACGTTATATGGTATAACGTTACAACGTATTATGTTATATGGTATTACGTCATAACGTATTACGTTATATGGTATCACGTTATAACGTATTACGTTATATGGCATAACGTTATAACGTATTACGTTATATGGTATTACGTTATAACGTATTACGATATATGGTATAACGTTATAACGTATTACGTTATGTGGTATAACGTCAAATGGTATAACGTTATAATGTATTACGTCATATTGTATAACGTTATAACGTAATACGTTATATGGTATAACGTCAAATGGTATAACGTTATAATGTATTACGTTATATGGTATAACGTTATAACGTATTAGGTTATATGGTATTACGTTATATCTTATTACGTTATATGGTATAACGTTATAACGTATTACGTTATATAGTATAACGTCATATGGTATAACGTTATAACGTATTACGTTATATGGTATTACGTCATAACGTAATACGTTATATGGTATAACGTTATAACGTATTACGTTATATGCTATAACGTCATATGGTATAACGTTATAACGTATTACGTTATATGGTATAACGTTACAACGTATTATGTTATATGGTATTACGTCATAACGTATTACGTTATATGGTATCACGTTATAACGTATTACGTTATATGGCATAACGTTATAACGTATTACGTTATATGGTATTACGTTATAACGTATTACGATATATGGTATAACGTTATAACGTATTACGTTATATGGTATAACGTCAAATGGTATAACGTTATAATGTATTACGTCATATTGTATAACGTTATAACGTAATACGTTATATGGTATAACGTCAAATGGTATAACGTTATAATGTATTACGTCATATTGTATAACGTTATAACGTAATACGTTATATGGTATAACGTCATATGGTATAACGTTATAACGTATTACGTTATATGGTATTACGTTATAACGTATTACGTTATATGGTATAACGTTATAACGTATTACGTTATATGGTATAACGTCATATGGTATAACGTTATAATGTATTACGTCATATTGTATAACGTTATAACGTAATACGTTATATGGTATAACGTTATATCGTATTACGTTATATGGTATTACGTTATAACGTATTACGTTATATGGTATAACGTTATAACGTAATACGTTATATGGTATAACGTCATATGGTATAACGTTATAACGTATTACGTTATATGGTATTACGTCATAACGGAATACGTTATATGGTATAACGTTATAACGTATTACGTTATATGGTATTACGTTTTAACGTATTACGTTATATGGTATAACGTTATAACGTATTACCTTATATGGTATAACGTCATATGGTATAACGTTATAACGTATTACGTTATATGGTATTACGTTATAACGTATTACGTTATATGGTATAACGTTATAACGTATTACGTTATATGCTATAACGTCATATGGTATAACGCTATAACGTATTATGATATATGGCATTACGTTATAACGTATTATGTTATATGGTATAACGTTATAACATATTACGTTATATGGTATTACGTTATAACGTATTACGTTATATGGTATAACGTTATAACGTATTACGTTATATGGTATAACGTTATAACGTATTAGGTTATGTGGTATTACGTTATAACTGATTACGTTATATGGTATAACGTTACAACGTATTATGTTATATTGTATTACGTCATAACGTATTACGTTATATGGTATTACGTCAAAACGTATTGCGTTATGTGGTATAACTTTTTTAACGTATTACTTTATATGGTATTACGTCATAACGTAATACGTTATATGGTATAACGTCATATGGTATAACGTTATAACGTATTACGTTATATGGTATAACGTTATAACGTATTACGTTATATGGTATAACGTCATATGCTATAACGTTATAATGTATTACGTCATATTGTATAACGTTATAACGTAATACGTTATATGGTATAACGTCAAATGGTATAACGTTATAATGTATTACGTCATATTGTATAACGTTATAACGTAATACGTTATATGGTATAACGTCATATGGTATAACGTTATAACGTATTACGTTATATGGTATTACGTTATAACGTATTACGTTATATGGTATAACGTTATAACGTATTACGTTATATGGTATAACGTCATATGGTATAACGTTATAATGTATTACGTCATATTGTATAACGTTATAACGCATTATGTTATATGGTATTACGTCATAACGTATTACGTTATATGGTATAACGTTATAACGTATTACGTTATATGGCATAACGTTATAACGTATTACGTTATATGGTATTACGTTATAACGTATTACGATATATGGTATAACGTTATAACGTATTACGTTATATGGTATAACGTCAAATGGTATAACGTTATAATGTATTACGTCATATTGTATAACGTTATAACGTAATACGTTATATGGTATAACGTCAAATGGTATAACGTTATAATGTATTACGTCATATTGTATAACGTTATAACGTAATACGTTATATGGTATAACGTCATATGGTATAACGTTATAACGTATTACGTTATATGGTATTACGTTATAACGTATTACGTTATATGGTATAACGTTATAACGTATTACGTTATATGGTATAACGTCATATGGTATAACGTTATAATGTATTACGTCATATTGTATAACGTTATAACGTAATACGTTATATGGTATAACGTTATATCGTATTACGTTATATGGTATTACGTTATAACGTATTACGTTATATGGTATAACGTTATAACGTAATACGTTATATGGTATAACGTCATATGGTATAACGTTATAACGTATTACGTTATATGGTATTACGTCATAACGGAATACGTTATATGGTATAACGTTATAACGTATTACGTTATATGGTATTACGTTTTAACGTATTACGTTATATGGTATAACGTTATAACGTATTACCTTATATGGTATAACGTCATATGGTATAACGTTATAACGTATTACGTTATATGGTATTACGTTATAACGTATTACGTTATATGGTATAACGTTATAACGTAATACGTTATATGGTATAACGTCATATGGTATAACGTTATAACGTATTACGTTATATGGTATAACGTTACAACGTATTAGGTTATATGGTATTACGTTATATCTTATTACGTTATATGATATAACGTTATAACGTATTACGTTATATAGTATAACGTCATATGGTATAACGTTATAACGTATTACGTTATATGGTATTACGTCATAACGTAATACGTTATATGGTATAACGTTATAACGTATTACGTTATATGCTATAACGTCATATGGTATAACGTTATAACGTATTACGTTATAAGGTATAACGTTATAACGTATTACGTTATATGGCATTACGTTATAACGTATTACGTTATATGGTACAACGTTATAACGTATTACGTTATGTGGTATAACTTTTTTAACGTATTACGTTATATGGTATTACGTCATAACGTAATACGTTATATGGTATAACGTTATGACGTATTACGTTATATGCTATAACGTCATATGGTATAACGTTATAACGTATTACGTTATATGGTATAACGTTACAACGTATTATGTTATATGGTATTACGTCATAACGTATTACGTTATATGGTATCACGTTATAACGTATTACGTTATATGGCATAACGTTATAACGTATTACGTTATATGGTATTACGTTATAACGTATTACGATATATGGTATAACGTTATAACGTATTACGTTATGTGGTATAACGTCAAATGGTATAACGTTATAATGTATTACGTCATATTGTATAACGTTATAACGTAATACGTTATATGGTATAACGTCAAATGGTATAACGTTATAATGTATTACGTTATATGGTATAACGTTATAACGTATTAGGTTATATGGTATTACGTTATATCTTATTACGTTATATGGTATAACGTTATAACGTATTACGTTATATAGTATAACGTCATATGGTATAACGTTATAACGTATTACGTTATATGGTATTACGTCATAACGTAATACGTTATATGGTATCACGTTATAACGTATTACGTTATATGGCATAACGTTATAACGTATTACGTTATATGGTATTACGTTATAACGTATTACGATATATGGTATAACGTTATAACGTATTACGTTATATGGTATAACGTCAAATGGTATAACGTTATAATGTATTACGTCATATTGTATAACGTTATAACGTAATACGTTATATGGTATAACGTCAAATGGTATAACGTTATAATGTATTACGTCATATTGTATAACGTTATAACGTAATACGTTATATGGTATAACGTCATATGGTATAACGTTATAACGTATTACGTTATATGGTATTACGTTATAACGTATTACGTTATATGGTATAACGTTATAACGTATTACGTTATATGGTATAACGTCATATGGTATAACGTTATAATGTATTACGTCATATTGTATAACGTTATAACGTAATACGTTATATGGTATAACGTTATATCGTATTACGTTATATGGTATTACGTTATAACGTATTACGTTATATGGTATAACGTTATAACGTAATACGTTATATGGTATAACGTCATATGGTATAACGTTATAACGTATTACGTTATATGGTATTACGTCATAACGGAATACGTTATATGGTATAACGTTATAACGTATTACGTTATATGGTATTACGTTTTAACGTATTACGTTATATGGTATAACGTTATAACGTATTACCTTATATGGTATAACGTCATATGGTATAACGTTATAACGTATTACGTTATATGGTATTACGTTATAACGTATTACGTTATATGGTATAACGTTATAACGTATTACGTTATATGCTATAACGTCATATGGTATAACGCTATAACGTATTATGATATATGGCATTACGTTATAACGTATTATGTTATATGGTATAACGTTATAACATATTACGTTATATGGTATTACGTTATAACGTATTACGTTATATGGTATAACGTTATAACGTATTACGTTATATGGTATAACGTTATAACGTATTAGGTTATGTGGTATTACGTTATAACTGATTACGTTATATGGTATAACGTTACAACGTATTATGTTATATTGTATTACGTCATAACGTACTACGTTATATGGTATTACGTCAAAACGTATTGCGTTATGTGGTATAACTTTTTTAACGTATTACTTTATATGGTATTACGTCATAACGTAATACGTTATATGGTATAACGTCATATGGTATAACGTTATAACGTATTACGATATATGGTATAACGTTATAACGTATTACGTTATATGGTATAACGTCATATGCTATAACGTTATAATGTATTACGTCATATTGTATAACGTTATAACGTAATACGTTATATGGTATAACGTCATATGGTATAACGTTATAACGTATTACGTTATATGGTATAACGTTACAACGTATTAGGTTATATGGTATTACGTTATATCTTATTACGTTATATGGTATAACGTTATAACGTATTACGTTATATAGTATAACGTCATATGGTATAACGTTATAACGTATTACGTTATATGGTATTACGTCATAACGTAATACGTTATATGGTATAACGTTATAACGTATTACGTTATATGCTATAACGTCATATGGTATAACGTTATAACGTATTACGTTATAAGGTATAACGTTATAACGTATTACGTTATATGGCATTACGTTATAACGTATTACGTTATATGGTACAACGTTATAACGTATTACGTTATGTGGTATAACTTTTTTAACGTATTACGTTATATGGTATTACGTCATAACGTAATACGTTATATGGTATAACGTTATGACGTATTACGTTATATGCTATAACGTCATATGGTATAACGTTATAACGTATTACGTTATATGGTATAACGTTACAACGTATTATGTTATATGGTATTACGTCATAACGTATTACGTTATATGGTATCACGTTATAACGTATTACGTTATATGGCATAACGTTATAACGTATTACGTTATATGGTATTACGTTATAACGTATTACGATATATGGTATAACGTTATAACGTATTACGTTATGTGGTATAACGTCAAATGGTATAACGTTATAATGTATTACGTCATATTGTATAACGTTATAACGTAATACGTTATATGGTATAACGTCAAATGGTATAACGTTATAATGTATTACGTTATATGGTATAACGTTATAACGTATTAGGTTATATGGTATTACGTTATATCTTATTACGTTATATGGTATAACGTTATAACGTATTACGTTATATAGTATAACGTCATATGGTATAACGTTATAACGTATTACGTTATATGGCATAACGTTATAACGTATTACGTTATATGGTATTACGTTATAACGTATTACGATATATGGTATAACGTTATAACGTATTACGTTATGTGGTATAACGTCAAATGGTATAACGTTATAATGTATTACGTCATATTGTATAACGTTATAACGTAATACGTTATATGGTATAACGTCATATGGTATAACGTTATAACGTATTACGTTATATGGTATTACGTTATAACGTATTACGTTATATGCTATAACGTTATAACGTATTACGTTATATGGTATTACGTTATAACGTATTACGTTATATGGTACAACGTTATAACGTATTACGTTATATGCTATAACGTCATATGGTATAACGTTATAACGTATTACGTTATATGGTATTACGTTATAACGTATTACGTTATATGGTATAACGTTATAACGTATTACGTTATATGGTATTACGTCATAACGTATTACGTTATATGGTATTACGTCATAACGTAATACGTTATATGGTATTACGTCATAACGTAATACGTTATATGGTATAACGTTATAACGTATTACGTTATATGCTATAACGTCATATGGTATAACGTTATAACGTATTACGTTATATGGTATTACGTTATAACGTATTACGTTATATGCTATAACGTCATATGGTATAACGTTATAACGTATTACGTTATATGACATTACGTTATAACGTATTACGTTACATGGTATAACGTTATAACGTATTACGTTATGTGGTATTACGTTATAACGTATTACGTTATATGGTATAACGTTATAACGTAATACGTTATATGCTATAACGTCATATGGTATAACGTTATAACGTATTACGTAATATGGCATTACGTTATAACGTATTACGTTATATGGTATAACGTTATAACGTATTCCGTTATATGGTATAACGTTATAACGTATTACGTTATATGGTACAACGTTATAACGTATTACGTTATATGCTATAACGTCATATGGTATAACGTTATAACGTATTACGTTATATGGCATTACGTTATAACGTATTACGTTATATGGTATAACGTTATAACGTATTACGTTATATGGTATAACGTTATAACGTATTACGTTATATGGTATAAGGTTATAACGTATTACGTTATATGGTATTACGTCATAATTGATTACGTTATATGGTATAACGTTATAACGTATTACGTTATATGGTATTACGTTTTAACGTATTACGTTATATGGTATAACGTTATAACGTATTACCTTATATGGTATAACGTCATATGGTATAACGTTATAACGTATTACGTTATATGGTATAACGTTATAACGTATTACGTTATATGGTATTACGTTTTAACGTATTACGTTATATGGTATAACGTTATAACGTATTACCTTATATGGTATAACGTCATATGGTATAACGTTATAACGTATTACGCTATATGCTATAACGTTATATGGTATAACGTTATAACGTATAACGTTATGTGGTATTACGTCATAACGTAATACGTTATATGGTATTACGTCATAACGTAATACGTTGTATGGTATAACGTTATAACGTAATACGTTATATGCTATAACGTCATATGGTAAAACGTTATAACGTATTACGTTATATGGTATTACGTCATAACGTAATACGTTATATGGTATAACGTTATGACGTATTACGTTATATGGTATTACGTCATAACGTAATACGTTATATGGTATAACGTTACAACGTATTACGTTATATGCTATAACGTCATATGGTAAAACGTTATAACGTATTACGTTATATGGTATTACGTTATAACGTATTACGTTATATGCTATAACGTCATATGGTATAACGTTATAACGTATTACGTTATATGACATTACGTTATAACGTATTACGTTATATGGTATAACGTTATAACGTATTACGTTATATGGTATTACGTTATAACGTATTACGTTATATGGTACAACGTTATAACGTATTACGTTATGTGGTATAACTTTTTTAACGTATTACGTTATATGGTATTACGTCATAACGTAATACGTTATATGGTATAACGTTATGACGTATTACGTTATATGGTATTACGTCATAACGTATTACGTTATACGGTATCACGTTATAACGTATTACGTTATATGGCATAGCGTTATATGGTATAACGTTATAAGGTATTACGTTATATGGTATAACGTTATAACATATTACGTTATATGGTATTACGTTATAACGTATTACGTTATATGGTATAACGTTATAACGTATTACCTTATATGGTATAACGTCATATGGTATAACGTTATAACGTATTACGTTATATGGTATAACGTTATAACGTATTACGTTTTATAGTATAACGTCATATGGTATAACGTTATAACGTATTACGTTATATGGTATTACGTCATAACGTAATACGTTATATGGTATAACGTCAAATGGTATAACGTTATAATGTATTACGTCATATTGTATAAAGTTATAACGTAATACGTTATATGGTATAACGTCATATGGTATAACGTTATAACGTATTACGTTATATGGTATTGCGTTATAACGTATTACGTTATATGGTATAACGTTATAACGTAATACGTTATATGCTATAACGTCATATGGTATAACGTTATAACGTATTGCGTTATACGGTATAACGTTACAACGTATTATGTTATATGGTATTACGTCATAACGTATTACGTTATATGGTATCACGTTATAACGTATTACGTTATATGGCATAACGTTATAACGTATTACGTTATATGGTATAACGTCAAATGGTATAACGTTATAATGTATTACGTCATATTGTATAACGTTATAACGTAATACGTTATATGGAATAACGTCAAATGGTATAACGTTATAATGTATTACGTCATATTGTATAACGTTATAACGTAATACGTTATATGGTATAACGTCATATGGTATAACGTTATAACGTATTACGTTATATGGTATTGCGTTATAACGTATTACGTTATATGGTATAACGTTATAACGTATTACGTTATATGGTATAACGTCATATGGTATAACGTTATAATGTATTACGTCATATTGTATAACGTTATAACGTAATACGTTATATGGTATAACGTTTTAACGTATTACGTTATATGCTATAACGTCGTATGGTATAACGTTATAATGTATTACGTCATATTGTATAACGTTACAACGTAATACGTTATATGGTATAACGTCATATGGTATAACGTTATAATGTATTGCGTCATATTGTATAACGTTATAACGTAATACGTTATATGGTATAACGTTATGACGTATTACGTTATATGCAATAACGTCATATGGTATAACGTTATAACGTATTACGTTATATGGTATAACGTTACAACGTATTATGTTATATGGTATTACGTCATAACGTATTACGTTATATGGTATCACGTTATAACGTATTACGTTATATGGCATAACGTTATAACGTATTACGTTATATGGTATTACGTTATAACGTATTACGATATATGGTATAACTTTATAACGTATTACGTTATATGGTATAACGTCAAATGGTATAACGTTATAATGTATTACGTCATATTGTATAACGTTATAACGTAATACGTTATATGGTATAACGTCAAATGGTATAACGTTATAATGTATTACGTCATATTGTATAACGTTATAACGTAATACGTTATATGGTATAACGTCATATGGTATAACGTTATAACGTATTACGTTATATGGTATTACGTTATAACGTATTACGTTATATGGTATAACGTTATAACGTATTACGTTATATGCTATAACGTCATATGGTATAACGCTATAACGTATTATGTTATATGGCATTACGTTATAACGTATTACGTTATATGGTTTAACGTTATAACGTATTACCTTATATGGTATAACGTTATAACGTATTACGTTATATGGTATAACGTCATATGGTATAACGTTATAATGTATTACGTTATATGGTATAACGTTACAACGTATTAGGTTATATGGTATTACGTTATATCTTATTACGTTATATGGTATAACGTTATAACGTATTACGTTATATAGTATAACGTCATATGGTATAACGTTATAACGTATTACGTTATATGGTATTACGTCATAACGTAATACGTTTATGGTATAACGTCAAATGGTATAACGTTGTAATGTATTACGTCATATTGTATAACGTTATAACGTATTACGTTATATGGTATAACGTTATAACGTATTACGTTATATGCTATATCGTCATATGGTATAACGCTATAACGTATTATGTTATATGGCATTACGTTATAACGTATTACGTTATATGGTATAACGTTATAACGTATTACCTTATATGGTATAACGTTATAACGTATTACGTTATATGGTATAACGTCATATGGTATAACGTTATAATGTATTACGTTATATGGTATAACGTTACAACGTATTAGGTTATATGGTATTACGTTATATCTTATTACGTTATATGGTATAACGTTATAACGTATTACGTTATATAGTATAACGTCATATGGTATTACGTTATATGGTACAACGTTATAACGTATTACGTTATGTGGTATAACTTTTTTAACGTATTACGTTATATGGTATTACGTCATAACGTAATACGTTATATGGTATAACGTTATGACGTATTACGTTATATGATATTACGTCATAACGTATTACGTTATACGGTATCACGTTATAACGTATTACGTTATATGGCATAACGTTATATGGTATAACGTTATAAGGTATTACGTTATATGGTATAACGTTATAACATATTACGTTATATGGTATTACGTTATAACGTATTACGTTATATGGTATAACGTTATAACGTATTACCTTATATGGTATAACGTCATATGGTATAACGTTATAACGTATTACGTTATATGGTATAACGTTATAACGTATTAGGTTATGTGGTATTACGTTATAACTTATTACGTTATATGGTATAACGTTATAACGTATTACGTTATATAGTATAACTTCATATGGTATAACGTTATAACGTATTACGTTATATGGTATTACGTCATAACGTAATACGTTATATGGTATAACGTTATAACGTATTACGTTATAATGTATTACGTCATATTGTATAACGTTATAACGTAATACGTTATATGGTATAACGTCGTATGGTATAACGTTATAACGTATTACGTTATATGGTATAACGTTACAACGTATTAGGTTATATGGTATTACGTTATATCTTATTACGTTATATGGTATAACGTTATAACGTATTACGTTATATAGTATAACGTCATATGGTATAACGTTATAACGTATTACGTTATATGGTATTACGTCATAACGTAATACGTTATATGGTATAACGTCAAATGGTATAACGTTATAATGTATTACGTCATATTGTATAAAGTTATAACGTAATACGTTATATGGTATAACGTCATATGGTATAACGTTATAACGTATTACGTTATATGGTATTGCGTTATAACGTATTACGTTATATGGTATAACGTTATAACGTAATACGTTATATGCTATAACGTCATATGGTATAACGTTATAACGTATTGCGTTATACGGTATAACGTTACAACGTATTATGTTATATGGTATTACGTCATAACGTATTACGTTATATGGTATCACGTTATAACGTATTACGTTATATGGCATAACGTTATAACGTATTACGTTATATGGTATTACGTTATAACGTATTACGATATATGGTATAACGTTATAACGTATTACGTTATATGGTATAACGTCAAATGGTATAACGTTATAATGTATTACGTCATATTGTATAACGTTATAACGTAATACGTTATATGGAATAACGTCAAATGGTATAACGTTATAATGTATTACGTCATATTGTATAACGTTATAACGTAATACGTTATATGGTATAACGTCATATGGTATAACGTTATAACGTATTACGTTATATGGTATTGCGTTATAACGTATTACGTTATATGGTATAACGTTATAACGTATTACGTTATATGGTATAACGTCATATGGTATAACGTTATAATGTATTACGTCATATTGTATAACGTTATAACGTAATACGTTATATGGTATAACGTTATAACGTATTACGTTATATGCTATAACGTCGTATGGTATAACGTTATAATGTATTACGTCATATTGTATAACGTTACAACGTAATACGTTATATGGTATAACGTCATATGGTATAACGTTATAACGTATTACGTTATATGGTATTACGTCATAACGGAATACGTTATATGGTATAACGTTATAACGTATTACGTTATATGGTATTACGTTTTAACGTATTACGTTATATGGTATTACGTAATAACGTATTACGTTATATGGTACAACGTTATAACGTATTACGTTATGTGGTATAACTTTTTTAACGTATTACGTTATATGGTATTACGTCATATTGTATAACGTTATAACGTAATACGTTATATGGTATAACGTCGTATGGTATAACGTTATAATGTATTACGTCATATTGTATAACGTTACAACGTAATACGTTATATGGTATAACGTCATATGGTATAACGTTATAACGTATTACGTTATATGGTATTACGTCATAACGGAATACGTTATATGGTATAACGTTATAACGTATTACGTTATATGACATTACGTTATAACGTATTACGTTATATGGTATAACGTTATAACGTATTACGTTATATGGTATTACGTTATAACGTATTACGTTATATGGTACAACGTTATAACGTATTACGTTATGTGGTATAACTTTTTTAACGTATTACGTTATATGGTATTACGTCATAACGTAATACGTTATATGGTATAACGTTATGACGTATTACGTTATATGGTATTACGTCATAACGTATTACGTTATACGGTATCACGTTATAACGTATTACGTTATATGGCATAACGTTATATGGTATAACGTTATAAGGTATTACGTTATATGGTATAACGTTATAACATATTACGTTATATGGTATTACGTTATAACGTATTACGTTATATGGTATAACGTTATAACGTATTACCTTATATGGTATAACGTCATATGGTATAACGTTATAACGTATTACGTTATATGGTATAACGTTATAACGTATTAGGTTATGTGGTATTACGTTATAACTTATTACGTTATATGGTATAACGTTATAACGTGTTACGTTATATAGTATAACTTCATATGGTATAACGTTATAACGTATTACGTTATATGGTATTACGTCATAACGTAATACGTTATATGGTATAACGTTATAACGTATTACGTTATAATGTATTACGTCATATTGTATAACGTTATAACGTAATACGTTATATGGTATAACGTCGTATGGTATAACGTTACAACGTATTACGTTATATGGTATAACGTTACAACGTATTAGGTTATATGGTATTACGTTATATCTTATTACGTTATATGGTATAACGTTATAACGTATTACGTTATATAGTATAACGTCATATGGTATAACGTTATAACGTATTACGTTATATGGTATTACGTCATAACGTAATACGTTATATGGTATAACGTCAAATGGTATAACGTTATAATGTATTACGTCATATTGTATAAAGTTATAACGTAATACGTTATATGGTATAACGTCATATGGTATAACGTTATAACGTATTACGTTATATGGTATTGCGTTATAACGTATTACGTTATATGGTATAACGTTATAACGTAATACGTTATATGCTATAACGTCATATGGTATAACGTTATAACGTATTGCGTTATACGGTATAACGTTACAACGTATTATGTTATATGGTATTACGTCATAACGTATTACGTTATATGGTATCACGTTATAACGTATTACGTTATATGGCATAACGTTATAACGTATTACGTTATATGGTATTACGTTATAACGTATTACGATATATGGTATAACGTTATAACGTATTACGTTATATGGTATAACGTCAAATGGTATAACGTTATAATGTATTACGTCATATTGTATAACGTTATAACGTAATACGTTATATGGAATAACGTCAAATGGTATAACGTTATAATGTATTACGTCATATTGTATAACGTTATAACGTAATACGTTATATGGTATAACGTCATATGGTATAACGTTATAACGTATTACGTTATATGGTATTGCGTTATAACGTATTACGTTATATGGTATAACGTTATAACGTATTACGTTATATGGTATAACGTCATATGGTATAACGTTATAATGTATTACGTCATATTGTATAACGTTATAACGTAATACGTTATATGGTATAACGTCATATGGTATAACGTTATAACGTATTACGTTATATGGTATTACGTCATAACGGAATACGTTATATGGTATAACGTTATAACGTATTACGTTATATGGTATTACGTTTTAACGTATTACGTTATATGGTATTACGTTATAACGTATTACGTTATATGGTACAACGTTATAACGTATTACGTTATGTGGTATAACTTTTTTAACGTATTACGTTATATGGTATTACGTCATAACGTAATACGTTATATGGTATAACGTTATGACGTATTACGTTATATGCAATAACGTCATATGGTATAACGTTATAACGTATTACGTTATATGGTATAACGTTACAACGTATTATGTTATATGGTATTACGTCATAACGTATTACGTTATATGGTATCACGTTATAACGTATTACGTTATATGGCATAACGTTATAACGTATTACGTTATATGGTATTACGTTATAACGTATTACGATATATGGTATAACTTTATAACGTATTACGTTATATGGTATAACGTCAAATGGTATAACGTTATAATGTATTACGTCATATTGTATAACGTTATAACGTAATACGTTATATGGTATAACGTCAAATGGTATAACGTTATAATGTATTACGTCATATTGTATAACGTTATAACGTAATACGTTATATGGTATAACGTCATATGGTATAACGTTATAACGTATTACGTTATATGGTATTACGTTATAACGTATTACGTTATATGGTATAACGTTATAACGTATTACGTTATATGCTATAACGTCATATGGTATAACGCTATAACGTATTATGTTATATGGCATTACGTTATAACGTATTACGTTATATGGTTTAACGTTATAACGTATTACCTTATATGGTATAACGTTATAACGTATTACGTTATATGGTATAACGTCATATGGTATAACGTTATAATGTATTACGTTATATGGTATAACGTTACAACGTATTAGGTTATATGGTATTACGTTATATCTTATTACGTTATATGGTATAACGTTATAACGTATTACGTTATATAGTATAACGTCATATGGTATAACGTTATAACGTATTACGTTATATGGTATTACGTCATAACGTAATACGTTTATGGTATAACGTCAAATGGTATAACGTTGTAATGTATTACGTCATATTGTATAACGTTATAACGTATTACGTTATATGGTATAACGTTATAACGTATTACGTTATATGCTATATCGTCATATGGTATAACGCTATAACGTATTATGTTATATGGCATTACGTTATAACGTATTACGTTATATGGTATAACGTTATAACGTATTACCTTATATGGTATAACGTTATAACGTATTACGTTATATGGTATAACGTCATATGGTATAACGTTATAATGTATTACGTTATATGGTATAACGTTACAACGTATTAGGTTATATGGTATTACGTTATATCTTATTACGTTATATGGTATAACGTTATAACGTATTACGTTATATAGTATAACGTCATATGGTATTACGTTATATGGTACAACGTTATAACGTATTACGTTATGTGGTATAACTTTTTTAACGTATTACGTTATATGGTATTACGTCATAACGTAATACGTTATATGGTATAACGTTATGACGTATTACGTTATATGGTATTACGTCATAACGTATTACGTTATACGGTATCACGTTATAACGTATTACGTTATATGGCATAACGTTATATGGTATAACGTTATAAGGTATTACGTTATATGGTATAACGTTATAACATATTACGTTATATGGTATTACGTTATAACGTATTACGTTATATGGTATAACGTTATAACGTATTACCTTATATGGTATAACGTCATATGGTATAACGTTATAACGTATTACGTTATATGGTATAACGTTATAACGTATTAGGTTATGTGGTATTACGTTATAACTTATTACGTTATATGGTATAACGTTATAACGTATTACGTTATATAGTATAACTTCATATGGTATAACGTTATAACGTATTACGTTATATGGTATTACGTCATAACGTAATACGTTATATGGTATAACGTTATAACGTATTACGTTATAATGTATTACGTCATATTGTATAACGTTATAACGTAATACGTTATATGGTATAACGTCGTATGGTATAACGTTATAACGTATTACGTTATATGGTATAACGTTACAACGTATTAGGTTATATGGTATTACGTTATATCTTATTACGTTATATGGTATAACGTTATAACGTATTACGTTATATAGTATAACGTCATATGGTATAACGTTATAACGTATTACGTTATATGGTATTACGTCATAACGTAATACGTTATATGGTATAACGTCAAATGGTATAACGTTATAATGTATTACGTCATATTGTATAAAGTTATAACGTAATACGTTATATGGTATAACGTCATATGGTATAACGTTATAACGTATTACGTTATATGGTATTGCGTTATAACGTATTACGTTATATGGTATAACGTTATAACGTAATACGTTATATGCTATAACGTCATATGGTATAACGTTATAACGCATTGCGTTATACGGTATAACGTTACAACGTATTATGTTATATGGTATTACGTCATAACGTATTACGTTATATGGTATCACGTTATAACGTATTACGTTATATGGCATAACGTTATAACGTATTACGTTATATGGTATTACGTTATAACGTATTACGATATATGGTATAACGTTATAACGTATTACGTTATATGGTATAACGTCAAATGGTATAACGTTATAATGTATTACGTCATATTGTATAACGTTATAACGTAATACGTTATATGGAATAACGTCAAATGGTATAACGTTATAATGTATTACGTCATATTGTATAACGTTATAACGTAATACGTTATATGGTATAACGTCATATGGTATAACGTTATAACGTATTACGTTATATGGTATTGCGTTATAACGTATTACGTTATATGGTATAACGTTATAACGTATTACGTTATATGGTATAACGTCATATGGTATAACGTTATAATGTATTACGTCATATTGTATAACGTTATAACGTAATACGTTATATGGTATAACGTTATAACGTATTACGTTATATGCTATAACGTCGTATGGTATAACGTTATAATGTATTACGTCATATTGTATAACGTTACAACGTAATACGTTATATGGTATAACGTCATATGGTATAACGTTATAACGTATTACGTTATATGGTATTACGTCATAACGGAATACGTTATATGGTATAACGTTATAACGTATTACGTTATATGGTATTACGTTTTAACGTATTACGTTATATGGTATTACGTAATAACGTATTACGTTATATGGTACAACGTTATAACGTATTACGTTATGTGGTATAACTTTTTTAACGTATTACGTTATATGGTATTACGTCATAACGTAATACGTTATATGGTATAACGTTATGACGTATTACGTTATATGCAATAACGTCATATGGTATAACGTTATAACGTATTACGTTATATGGTATAACGTTACAACGTATTATGTTATATGGTATTACGTCATAACGTATTACGTTATATGGTATCACGTTATAACGTATTACGTTATATGGCATAACGTTATAACGTATTACGTTATATGGTATTACGTTATAACGTATTACGATATATGGTATAACTTTATAACGTATTACGTTATATGGTATAACGTCAAATGGTATAACGTTATAATGTATTACGTCATATTGTATAACGTTATAACGTAATACGTTATATGGTATAACGTCAAATGGTATAACGTTATAATGTATTACGTCATATTGTATAACGTTATAACGTAATACGTTATATGGTATAACGTCATATGGTATAACGCTATAACGTATTATGTTATATGGCATTACGTTATAACGTATTACGTTATATGGTATAACGTTATAACGTATTACCTTATATGGTATAACGTTATAACGTATTACGTTATATGGTATAACGTCATATGGTATAACGTTATAATGTATTACGTTATATGGTATAACGTTACAACGTATTAGGTTATATGGTATTACGTTATATCTTATTACGTTATATGGTATAACGTTATAACGTATTACGTTATATAGTATAACGTCATATGGTATAACGTTATAACGTATTACGTTATATGGTATTACGTCATAACGTAATACGTTTATGGTATAACGTCAAATGGTATAACGTTATAATGTATTACGTCATATTGTATAACGTTATAACGTAATACGTTATATGGTATAACGTCATATGGTATAACGTTATAACGTATTACGTTATATGGTATTGCGTTATAACGTATTACGTTATATGGTATAACGTTATAACGTAATACGTTATATGGTATAACGTCATATGGTATAACGTTATAATGTATTACGTCATATTGTATAACGTTATAACGTAATACGTTATATGGTATAACGTTATAACGTATTACGTTATATGCTATAACGTCGTATGGTATAACGTTATAATGTATTACGTCATATTGTATAACGTTACAACGTAATACGTTATATGGTATAACGTCATATGGTATTACGTTATAACGTATTACGTTATATGGTACAACGTTATAACGTATTACGTTATGTGGTATAACTTTTTTAACGTATTACGTTATATGGTATTACGTCATAACGTAATACGTTATATGGTATAACGTTATGACGTATTACGTTATATGCAATAACGTCATATGGTATAACGTTATAACGTATTACGTTATATGGTATAACGTTATAACGTATTACGTTATATGGTATTACGTTATAACGTATTACGATATATGGTATAACGTTATAACGTATTACGTTATATGGTATAACGTCAAATGGTATAACGTTATAATGTATTACGTCATATTGTATAACGTTATAACGTAATACGTTATATGGTATAACGTCAAATGGAATAACGTTATAATGTATTACATCATATTGTATAACGTTATAGCATAATACGTTATATGGTATAACGTCATATGGTATAACGTTATAACGTATTACGTTATATGGTATTACGTTATAACGTATTACGTTATATGGTATAACGTTATAACGTATTACGTTATATGCTATAACGTCATATGGTATAACGCTATAACGTATTATGTTATATGGCATTACGTTATAACGTATTACGTTATATGGTATAACGTTATAACGTATTACCTTATATGGTATAACGTTATAACGTATTACGTTATATGGTATAACGTCATATGGTATAACGTTATAATGTATTACGTCATATTGTATAAGGTTATAACGTAATACGATATATGGTATAACGTCATATGGTATAACGTTATAACGTATTACGTTATATGGTATTACGTTATAACGTATTACGTTATATGGTACAACGTTATAACGTATTACGTTATATGCTATAACGTCATATGGTATAACGTTATAACGTATTACGTTATATGGCATTACGTTATAACGTATTACGTTATATGGTATAACGTTATAACGTATTACGTTATATGGTATAACGTTATAACGTATTACGTTATATGGTATTACGTCATAAAGGATTACGTTATATGGTATAACGTTATAACGTATTACGTTATATGGTATTACGTTTTAACGTATTACGTTATATGGTATAACGTTATAACGTATTACCTTATATGGTATAACGTCATATGGTATAACGTTATAACGTATTACGTTATATGGTATAACGTTATAACGTATTACGTTATATGGTATTACGTCATAACGTAATACGTTATATGGTATAACGTTATAACGTATTACGTTATATGGTATTACGTTATAACGTATTACGTTATATGCTATAACGTCATATGGTATAACGTTATAACGTATTACGTTATATGACATTACGTTATAACGTATTACGTTATATGGTATAACGTTATAACGTATTACGTTATGTGGTATTACGTTATAACGTATTACGTTATATGGTATAACGTTATAACGTATTACGTTATATGCTATAACGTCATATGGTATAACGTTATAACGTATTACGTAATATGGCATTACGTTATAACGTATTACGTTATATGGTATAACGTTATAACGTATTCCGTTATATGGTATAACGTTATAACGTATTACGTTATATGCTATAACGTCATATGGTATAACGTTATAACGTATTACGTTATATGGTATTACGTTATAACGTATTACGTTATATGGTATAACGTTACAACTTATTACGTTACATGGTATTACGTCATAACGTATTAAGTTATATGGTATAACGTAATAACGAATTACGTTATATGCTATAACGTCATATGGTATAACGTTATAAAGTATTACGTTATATGGTATTACGTTATAACGTATTACGTTATAACGTATTACGTTATATGGTATAACGTTATAACGTATTACGTTATATGGTATAACGTCATATGGTATAACGTTATAATGTATTACGTCATATTGTATAACGTTATAACGTAATACGTTATATGGTATAACGTCATATGGTATAACGTTATAACGTATTACGTTATATGGTATTACGTTATAACGTATTACGTTATATGTTACAACGTTATAACGTATTACGTTATGTGGTATAACTTTTTTAACGTATTACGTTATATGGTATTACGTCATAACGTAATACGTTATATGGTATAACGTTATGACGTATTACGTTATATGGTATTACGTCATAACGTATTACGTTATATGGTATCACGTTATAACGTATTACGTTATATGGCATAACGTTATATGGTATAACGTTATAAGGTATTACGTTATATGGTATAACGTTATATCATATTACGTTATATGGTATTACGTTATAACGTATTACGTTATATGGTATAACGTTATAACGTATTACCTTATATGGTATAACGTCGTATGGTATAACGTTATAACGTATTACGTTATATGGTATTACGTTATAACGTATTACGTTATATGGTACAACGTTATAACGTATTACGTTATGTGGTATAACTTTTTTAACGTATTACGTTATATGGTATAACGTCATATGGTATAACGTTATAACGTATTACGTTATATGGTATAACGTTATAACGTATTAGGTTATGTGGTATTACGTTATAACTTATTACGTTATATGGTATAACGTTATAACGTATTACGTTATATAGTATAACTTCATATGGTATAACGTTATAACGTATTACGTTATATGGTATTACGTCATAACGTAATACGTTATATGGTATAACGTTATAACGTATTACGTTATAATGTATTACGTCATATTGTATAACGTTATAACGTAATACGTTATATGGTATAACGTCATATGGTATAACGTTATAACGTATTACGTTATATGGTATAACGTTACAACGTATTAGGTTATATGGTATTACGTTATATCTTATTACGTTATATGGTATAACGTTATAACGTATTACGTTATATAGTATAACGTCATATGGTATAACGTTATAACGTATTACGTTATATGGTATTACGTCATAACGTAATACGTTATATGGTATAACGTCAAATGGTATAACGTTATAATGTATTACGTCATATTGTATAACGTTATAACGTAATACGTTATATGGTATAACGTCATATGGTATAACGTTATAACGTATTACGTTATATGGTATTGCGTTATAACGTATTACGTTATATGGTATAACGTTATAACGTAATACGTTATATGCTATAACGTCATATGGTATAACGTTATAACGTATTGCGTTATATGGTATAACGTTACAACGTATTATGTTATATGGTATTACGTCATAACGTATTACGTTATATGGTATCACGTTATAACGTATTACGTTATATGGCATAACGTTATAACGTATTACGTTATATGGTATTACGTTATAACGTATTACGATATATGGTATAACGTTATAACGTATTACGTTATATGGTATAACGTCAAATGGTATAACGTTATAATGTATTACGTCATATTGTATAACCTTATAACGTAATACGTTATATGGAATAACGTCAAATGGTATAACGTTATAATGTATTACGTCATATTGTATAACGTTATAACGTAATACGTTATATGGAATAACGTCAAATGGTATTACGTTTTAACGTATTACGTTATATGGTATGACGTTATAACGTATTACCTTATATGGTATAACGTCATATGGTATAACGTTATAACGTATTACGTTATATGGTATAACGTTATAACGTATTACGTTATATGGTATTACGTCATAACGTAATACGTTATATGGTATAACGTTATAACGTATTACGTTATATGGTATAACGTTATAACGTATTACGTTATATGGTATAACGTCAAATGGTATAACGTTATAATGTATTACGTCATATTGTATAACGTTATAACGTAATACGTTATATGGTATAACGTCAAATGGTATAACGTTATAATGTATTACGTCATATTGTATAACGTTATAACGTAATACGTTATATGGTATAACGTCATATGGTATAACGTTATGACGTATTACGTTATATGGTATTACGTTATAACGTATTACGTTATATGGTATAACGTTATAACGTATTACGTTATATGGTATAACGTCATATGGTATAACGTTATAATGTATTACGTCATATTGTATAACGTTATAACGTAATACGTTATATGGTATAACGTCATATTGTATAACGTTATAACGTAATACGTTATATGGTATAACGTCATATGGTATAACGTTATAACGTATTACGTTATATGGTATAACGTTATAACGTATTACGTTATATGGTATTACGTTATAACGTATTATGTTATATGGTATTACGTTACAACGTATTACGTTATATGGTATAACGTTACAACTTATTACGTTATATGGTATTACGTCATAACGTATTACGTTATATGGTATAACGTAATAACGTATTACGTTATATGCTATAACGTCATATGGTATAACGGTACAACGTATTACGTTATATGGTATTACGTCATAACGTAATACGTTATATGTTATAACGTTATAACGTATTACGTTATATAGTATAACGTCATATGGTATAACGTTATAACGTATTACGTTATATGGTATTACGTCATAACGTAATACGTTATATGGTATAACGTTATAACGTATTACGTTATATGGTATAACGTCATATGGTATAACGTTATAACGTATTACGTTATATGGTATTACGTCATAACGTAATACGTTATATGGTATAACGTTATAACGTATTACGTTATATGGTATAACGTCATATGGTATAACGTTATAACGTATTACGTTATATGGTATAACGTTACAACATATTACGTTATAGGGTATTACGTCATAACGTATTAAGCTATATGGTATCACGTTATAACGTATTACGTTATATGGCATAACGTTATAACGTATTACGTTATGTGGTATTACGTTATAACGTATTACGATATATGGTATAACGTTATAACGTATTACGTTATATGGTATAACGTCATAACGTAATACGTTATATGGTATAACGTTATAACGTATTACGTTATATGGTATTACGTCAAAACGTATTGCGTTATGTGGTATGACTTTTTTAACGTATTACGTTATATGGTATTACGTCATAACGTAATACGTTATATGGTATAACGTCATATGGTATAACGTTATAACGTATTACGTTATATGGTATTACGTTATAACGTATTACGTTATATGGTATAACGTTACAACTTATTGCGTTATATGGTATTACGTCATAGCGTATTACGTTATATGGTATAACGTAATAACGTATTACGTTATATGCTATAACGTCATATGGTATAACGTTATAACGTATTACGTTATATGGTATTAAGTTAGAACGTATTACGTTACATGGTATAACGTTATAACGTACTACGTTTTATGGTATAACGTCATATGGTATAACGTTATAATGTATTACGTCATATTGTATAACGTTATAACGTAATACGTTATATGGTATAACGTTATAACGTATTACGTTATATGGTATAACGTTATAACGTATTACGTTATATGGTATAACGTCATATGGTATAACGTTATAATGTATTACGTCATATTGTATAACGTTATAACGTAATACGTTATATGGTATAACGTCATATGGTATAACGTTATAACGTATTACGGTATATGCTATAACGTCATATGGTATAACGTTATAACGTATTACGTTATATGGTATTACGTTATAACGTATTACGTTATATTGTACAACGTTATAACGTATTACGGTATATGCTATAACGTCATATGGTATAACGTTATAACGTATTACGTTATATGGTATAACGTCATATGGTATAACGTTATAATGTATTACGTCATATTGTATAACGTTATAACGTAATACGTTATATGGTATAACGTCATATGGTATAACGTTATAACGTATTACGTTATATGGTATTACGTTATAACGTATTACGTTATATTGTACAACGTTATAACGTATTACGGTATATGCTATAACGTCATATGGTATAACGTTATAACGTATTACGTTATATGGCATTACGTTATAACGTATTACGTTATATGGTATAACGTTATAACGTATTACGTTATATGGTATTACGTTATAACGTATTACGTTATATGGTATAACGTTATAACGTATTACGTTATATGGTATTACGTCATAACGTAATACGTTATATGGTATAACGTTATAACGTATTACGTTATATGCTATAACGTCATATGGTATAACGTTATAACGTATTACGTTATATGGTATAACGTTATAACGTATTACCTTATATGGTATAACGTCATATGGTATAACGTTATAACGTATTACGTTATATGGTATAACGTTATAACGTATTACGTTATATGGTATTACGTCATAACGTAATACGTTATATGGTATAACGTTATAACGTATTACGTTATATGCTATAACGTCATTAGGTATAACGTTATAAAGTATTACGTTATATGGTATTACGTTATAACGTATTACGTTATATGCTATAACGTCATATGGTATAACGTTATAACGTATTACGTTATATGGCATTACGTTATAACGTATTACGTTATATGGTATAACGTTATAACGTGTTACGTTATATGGTATTACGTTATAACGTATTACGTTATATGGTATAACGTTATAACGTATTACGTTATATGCTATAACGTCATATGGTATAACGTTATAACGTATTACGTAATATGGCATTACGTTATAACGTATTACGTTATATGGTATAACGTTATAACGTATTACGTTATATGGCATAACGTTATAACGTATTACGTTATATGGTATTACGTTATAACGTATTACGTTATATGGCATTACGTTATAACGTATTACGTTATATGGTATAACGATATAACGTATTACGTTATATGCTATAACGTCATATGGTATAACGTTATAACGTATTACGTAATATGGCATTACGTTATAACGTATTACGTTATATGGTATAACGTTATAACGTATTACGTTATATGGCATAACGTTATAACGTATTACGTTATATGGTATTACGATATAACGTATTACGATATATGGTATAACGTTATAACGTATTACGTTATATGGTATAACGTCAAATGGTATAACGTTATAATGTATTACTTCATATTGTATAACGTTATAACGTAATACGTTATATGGTATAACGTCATATGGTATAAAGTTATAGCGTATTACGTTATATGGTATTACGTCATAACGTATTACTTTATATGGTATAACGATATAACGTATTACGTTATATGCTATAACGTTATATGGTATAACGTTATAAGGTATAAGTTATATGGTATAACTTTATAACATATTACGTTATATGGTAATACGTTATAACGTATTACGTTATATGGTATAACGTTATAACGTATTACGTTATATGGTATAACGTTACAACGTATTATGTTATATGGCATTACGTCATAACGTATTACGTTATATGGTATCACGTTATAACGTATTACGTTATATAGTATAACGTCATATGGTATAACGTTATAACGTATTACGTTATATGGTATTACGTCATAACGTAATACGTTATATGGTATAACGTTATAACGTATTACGTTATATGCTATAACGTCATATGGTATAACGTTATAACGTATTACGTTATATGGTATAACGTTACAACGTATTACGTTATATGGTATTACGTCATAACGTATTACGCTATATGGTATCACGTTATAACGTATTACGTTATATGGCATAACGTTATAACGTATTACGTTATATGGTATTACGTTATAACGTATTACGATATATGGTATAACGTTATAACGTATTACGTTATATGGTATAACGTCAAATGGTATAACGTTATAATGTATTACGTCATATTGTATAACGTTATAACGTAATACGTTATATGGTATAACGTCATATGGTATAAAGTTATAGCGTATTACGTTATATGGTATTACGTTATAACGTATTACGTTATATGGTATAACGTTATAACGTATTACGTTATATGGTATTACGTTATAACGTATTACGTTATATGTTATAACGTTATAACTTATTACGTTATATAGTATAACTTCATATGGTATAACGTTATAACGTATTACGTTATATGGTATAACGTTATAACGTATTACCTTATATGGTAAAACGTCATATGGTATAACGTTATAACGTATTACGTTATATAGTATAACGTCGTATGGTATAACGTTATAACGTATTACTTTATATGGTATAACGATATAACGTATTACGTTATATGCTATAACGTTATATGGTATAACGTTATAAGTTATAAGTTATATGGTATAACGTTATAACATATTACGTTCTATGGTAATACGTTATAAAGTATTACGTTATATGGTATAACGTTATAACGTATTACCTTATATGGTATAACGTCATATGGTATAACGTTATAACGTATTACGTTATATGCTATAACGTCATATGGTATAACGTTATAACGTATTACGTTATATGGTATTACGTTATAACGTATTACGTTATATGCTATAACGTCATATGGTATAACGTTATAACGTATTACGTTATATGACATTACGTTATAACGTATTACGTTATATGGTATAACGTTATAACGTATTACGTTATGTGGTATTACGTTATAACGTATTACGTTATATGGTATAACGTTATAACGTATTACGTTATATGCTATAACGTCATATTGTATAACGTTATAACGTAATACGTTATATGGTATAACGTCATATGGTATAACGTTATAACGTATTACGTTATATGGTATTACGTTATAACGTATTACGTTATATGTTACAACGTTATAACGTATTACGTTATGTGGTATAACTTTTTTAACGTATTACGTTATATGGTATTACGTCATAACGTAATACGTTATATGGTATAACGTTATGACGTATTACGTTATATGGTATTACGTCATAACGTATTACGTTATATGGTATCACGTTATAACGTATTACGTTATATGGCATAACGTTATATGGTATAACGTTATAAGGTATTACGTTATATGGTATAACGTTATATCATATTACGTTATATGGTATTACGTTATAACGTATTACGTTATATGGTATAACGTTATAACGTATTACCTTATATGGTATAACGTCGTATGGTATAACGTTATAACGTATTACGTTATATGGTATTACGTTATAACGTATTACGTTATATGGTACAACGTTATAACGTATTACGTTATGTGGTATAACTTTTTTAACGTATTACGTTATATGGTATTACGTCATAACGTAATACGTTATATGGTATAACGTTATGACGTATTACTTTGTATGGTATTACGTCATAACGTATTACGTTATATGGTGTCACGTTATAACGTATTACGTTATATGGCATAACGTTATAACGTATTACGTTATATAGTATAACTTCATATGGTATAACGTTATAACGTATTACGTTATATGGTATTACGTCATAACGTAATACGTTATATGGTATAACGTTATAACGTATTACGTTATAATGTATTACGTCATATTGTATAACGTTATAACGTAATACGTTATATGGTATAACGTCATATGGTATAACGTTATAACGTATTACGTTATATGGTATAACGTTACAACGTATTAGGTTATATGGTATTACGTTATATCTTATTACGTTATATGGTATAACGTTATAACGTATTACGTTATATAGTATAACGTCATATGGTATAACGTTATAACGTATTACGTTATATGGTATTACGTCATAACGTAATACGTTATATGGTATAACGTCAAATGGTATAACGTTATAATGTATTACGTCATATTGTATAACGTTATAACGTAATACGTTATATGGTATAACGTCATATGGTATAACGTTATAACGTATTACGTTATATGGTATTGCGTTATAACGTAATACGTTATATGCTATAACGTCATATGGTATAACGTTATAACGTATTGCGTTATATGGTATAACGTTACAACGTATTATGTTATATGGTATTACGTCATAACGTATTACGTTATATGGTATTACGTTATAACGTATTACGTTATATGGTATAACGTTATAACGTATTACGTTATATGGTATAACGTCAAATGGTATAACGTTATAATGTATTACGTCATATTGTATAACGTTATAACGTAATACGTTATATGGAATAACGTCAAATGGTATTACGTTTTAACGTATTACGTTATATGGTATGACGTTATAACGTATTACCTTATATGGTATAACGTCATATGGTATAACGTTATAACGTATTACGTTATATGGTATAACGTTATAACGTATTACGTTATATGGTATTGCGTCATAACGTAATACGTTATATGGTATAACGTTATAACGTATTACGTTATATGGTATAACGTCAAATGGTATAACGTTATAATGTATTACGTCATATTGTATAACGTTATAACGTAATACGTTATATGGTATAACGTCAAATGGTATAACGTTATAATGTATTACGTCATATTGTATAACGTTATAACGTAATACGTTATATGGTATAACGTCATATGGTATAACGTTATGACGTATTACGTTATATGGTATTACGTTATAACGTATTACGTTATATGGTATAACGTTATAACGTATTACGTTATATGGTATAACGTCATATGGTATAACGTTATAATGTATTACGTCATATTGTATAACGTTATAACGTAATACGTTATATGGTATAACGTCATATTGTATAACGTTATAACGAAATACGTTATATGGTATAACGTCATATGCGATAACGTTATAACGTATTACGTTATATGGTATTACGTTATGACGTATTACGTTATATGGTATTACGTTTTAACGTATTACGTTATATGGTATAACGTTATAACATATTACCTTATATGGTATAACGTCATATGGTATAACGTTATAACGTATTATGTTATATGGTATTACGTTATAACGTATTACGTTATATGGTATAACGTTACAACTTATTACGTTATATGGTATTACGTCATAACGTATTACGTTATATGGTATAACGTAATAACGTATTACGTTATATGCTATAACGTCATATGGTATAACGGTACAACGTATTACATTATATGGTATTACGTCATAACGTAATACGTTATATGGTATAACGTTATAACGTATTACGTTATATGCTATAACGTCATATGGTATAACGGTACAACGTATTACGTTATATGGTATTACGTTATAACGTATTACGTTATATGGTATAACGTTATAACGTATTACGTTATATGCTATAACGTCATATGGTATAACGTTATAACGTATTACGTTATATGGTATTACGTTATAACGTATTACGTTATATGTTATAACGTTATAACGTATTACGTTATATAGTATAACGTCATATGGTATAACGTTATAACGTATTACGTTATATGGTATTACGTCATAACGTAATACGTTATATGGTATAACGTTATAACGTATTACGTTATATGGTATAACGTCATATGGTATAACGTTATAACGTATTACGTTATATGGTATAACGTTACAACATATTACGTTATAGGGTATTACGTCATAACGTATTACGCTATATGGTATCACGTTATAACGTATTACGTTATATGGCATAACGTTATAACGTATTACGTTATATGGTATTACGTTATAACGTATTACGATATATGGTATAACGTCAAAACGTATTGCGTTATGTGGTATGACTTTTTTAACGTATTACGTTATATGGTATTACGTCATAACGTAATACGTTATATGGTATAACGTCATATGGTATAACGTTATAACGTATTACGTTATATGGTATTACGTTATAACGTATTACGTTATATGGTATAACGTTACAACTTATTGCGTTATATGGTATTACGTCATAGCGTATTACGTTATATGGTATAACGTAATAACGTATTACGTTATATGCTATAGCGTCATATGGTATAACGTTATAACGTATTACGTTATATGGTATTAAGTTATAACGTATTACGTTACATGGTATAACGTTATAACGTACTACGTTTTATGGTATAACGTCATATGGTATAACGTTATAATGTATTACGTCATATTGTATAACGTTATAACGTAATACGTTATATGGTATAACGTCATATGGTATAACGTTATAACGTATTACGTTATATGGTATTACGTTATAACGTATTACGTTATATGGTACAACGTTATAACGTATTACGGTATATGCTATAACGTCATATGGTATAACGTTATAACGTATTACGTTATATGGCATTACGTTATAACGTATTACGTTATATGGTATAACGTTATAACGTATTACGTTATATGGTATAACGTCATATGGTATAACGTTATAACGTATTACGTTATATGGTATTACGTTATAACGTATTACGTTATATTGTACAACGTTATAACGTATTACGGTATATGCTATAACGTCATATGGTATAACGTTATAACGTATTACGTTATATGGTATAACGTTACAACATATTACGTTATAGGGTATTACGTCATAACGTATTACGCTATATGGTATCAGGTTATAACGTATTACGTTATATGGCATAACGTTATAACGTATTACGTTATATGGTATTACGTTATAACGTATTACGATATATGGTATAACGTTATAACGTATTACGTTATATGGTATAACGTCATAACGTAATACGTTATATGGTATAAAGTTATAACGTATTACGTTATATGGTATTACGTCAAAACGTATTGCGTTATGTGGTATGACTTTTTTAACGTATTACGTTATATGGTATTACGTCATAACGTAATACGTTATATGGTATAACGTCATATGGTATAACGTTATAACGTATTACGTTATATGGTATTACGTTATAACGTATTACGTTATATGGTATAACGTTACAACTTATTGCGTTATATGGTATTACGTCATAGCGTATTACGTTATATGGTATAACGTAATAACGTATTACGTTATATGCTATAACGTCATATGGTATAACGTTATAACGTATTACGTTATATGGTATTAAGTTATAACGTATTACGTTACATGGTATAACGTTATAACGTACTACGTTTTATGGTATAACGTCATATGGTATAACGTTATAATGTATTACGTCATATTGTATAACGTTATAACGTAATACGTTATATGGTATAACGTCATATGGTATAACGTTATAACGTATTACGTTATATGGTATTACGTTATAACGTATTACGTTATATGGTACAACGTTATAACGTATTACGGTATATGCTATAACGTCATATGGTATAACGTTATAACGTATTACGTTATATGGCATTACGTTATAACGTATTACGTTATATGGTATAACGTTATAACGTATTACGTTATATGGTATAACGTCATATGGTATAACGTTATAACGTATTACGTTATATGGTATAACGTTATAACATATTACCTTATATGGTATAACGTCATATGGTATAACGTTATAACGTATTATGTTATATGGTATTACGTTATAACGTATTACGTTATATGGTATAACGTTACAACTTATTACGTTATATGGTATTACGTTATAACGTATTACGTTATATTGTACAACGTTATAACGTATTACGGTATATGCTATAACGTCATATGGTATAACGTTATAACGTATTACGTTATATGGCATTACGTTATAACGTATTACGTTATATGGTATAACGTTATAACGTATTACGTTATATGGTATTACGTTATAACGTATTACGTTATATGGTATAACGTTATAACGTATTACGTTATATGGTATTACGTCATAACGTAATACGTTATATGGTATAACGTTATAACGTATTACGTTATATGCTATAACGTCATATGGTATAACGTTATAACGTATTACGTTATATGGTATAACGTTATAACGTATTACCTTATATGGTATAACGTTATAACGTATTACGTTATATGGTATAACGTTATAACGTATTACGTTATATGGTATTACGTCATAACGTAATACGTTATATGGTATTACGTTATAACGTATTACGTTATATGGTATAACGTTATAACGTATTACGTTATATGCTATAACGTCATATGGTATAACGTTATAACGTATTACGTAATATGGCATTACGTTATAACGTATTACGTTATATGGTATAACGTTATAACGTATTACGTTATATGGCATAACGTTATAACGTATTACGTTATATGGTATTACGTTATAACGTACTACGTTATATGGCATTACGTTATAACGTATTACGTTATATGGTATAACGTTATAACGTATTACGTTATATGCTATAACGTCATATGGTATAACGTTATAACGTATTACGTAATATGGCATTACGTTATAACGTATTACGTTATATGGTATAACGTTATAACGTATTACGTTATATGGCATAACGTTATAACGTATTACGTTATATGGTATTACGATATAACGTATTACGATATATGGTATAACGTTATAACGTATTACGTTATATGGTATAACGTCAAATGGTATAACGTTATAATGTATTACTTCATATTGTATAACGTTATAACGTAATACGTTATATGGTATAACGTCATATGGTATAAAGTTATAGCGTATTACGTTATATGGTATTACGTCATAACGTATTACTTTATATGGTATAACGATATAACGTATTACGTTATATGCTATAACGTTATATGGTATAACGTTATAAGGTATAAGTTATATGGTATAACGTTATAACATATTACGTTATATGGTAATACGTTATAACGTATTACGTTATATGGTATAACGTTATAACGTATTACGTTATATGGTATAACGTTACAACGTATTATGTTATATGGCATTACGTCATAACGTATTACGTTATATGGTATCACGTTATAACGTATTACGTTATATAGTATAACGTCATATGGTATAACGTTATAACGTATTACGTTATATGGTATTACGTCATAACGTAATACGTTATATGTTATAACGTTATAACGTATTACGTTATATGCTATAACGTCATATGGTATAACGTTATAACGTATTACGTTATATGGTATAACGTTACAACGTATTACGTTATATGGTATTACGTCATAACGTATTACGCTATATGGTATCACGTTATAACGTATTGCGTTATGTGGTATGACTTTTTTAACGTATTACGTTATATGGTATTACGTCATAACGTAATACGTTATATGGTATAACGTCATATGGTATAACGTTATAACGTATTACGTTATATGGTATTACGTTATATGGTATAACGTTACAACTTATTGCGTTATATGGTATTACGTCATAGCGTATTACGTTATATGGTATAACGTAATAACGTATTACGTTATATGCTATAACGTCATATGGTATAACGTTATAACGTATTACGTTATATGGTATTAAGTTATAACGTATTACGTTACATGGTATAACGTTATAACTTATTACGTTTTATGGTATAACGTCATATGGTATAACGTTATAATGTATTACGTCATATTGTATAACGTTATAACGTAATACGTTATATGGTATAACGTCATATGGTATAACGTTATAACGTATTACGTTATATGGTATTAAGTTATAACGTATTACGTTACATGGTATAACGTTATAACTTATTACGTTTTATGGTATAACGTCATATGGTATAACGTTATAATGTACTACGTCATATTGTATAACGTTATAACGTAATACGTTATATGGTATAACGTCATATGGTATAACGTTATAACGTATTACGTTATATGGTATTACGTTATAACGTATTACGTTATATGGTACAACGTTATAACGTATTACGTTATATGGTATAACGTTATAACGTATTACGTTATATGCTATAACGTCATATGGTATATCGTTATTATGTATTACGTCATATTGTATAACGTTATATCGTAATACGTTATATGGTATAACGTCATATGGTATAACGTTATAACGTATTACGTTATATGGTATTACGTCATAACGTAATACGTCATATGGTATAACGTTATAACGTATTACGTTATATGGTATTACGTTATAACGTATTACGTTATATGGTATAACGTTATAACGTAATACGTCATATGGTATAACGTTATAACGTATTACGTTATATGGTATAACGTTATAACTTATTACGTTATATGCTATAACGTCATATGGTATAACGTTATAATGTATTACGTCATATTGTATAACGTTATATCGTAATACGTTATATGGTATAACGTCATATGGTATAACGTTATAACGTATTTCGTTATATGGTATTACGTCATAACGTAATACGTCATATGGTATAACGTTATAACGTATTACGTTATATGGTATTACGTTATAACGTATTACGTTATATGGTATAACGTTATAAAGTATTACCTTATATGGTATAACGTCATATGGTATAGCGTTATAACGTATTACGTTATATGGTATAACGTTATAACGTATTACGTTATATGGTATTACGTCATAACGTATTACGTTATATGGTATATCGCTATAACGTATTACGTTATATGCTATAACGTAATATAGTATAACGTTATAACGTATTATGTTATATGGTATTACGTTATAACGTATTACGTTATATGGTATATCGTTATAACGTATTACGTTATATGCTATAAGGTAATATAGTATAACGTTATAACGTATTATGTTATATGGTATAACGTCATATGGTATAACGTTATAACGTATTACATTATGTGGTATTACGTTATAACGTAATACGTTAAATGGTATAACGTTATAACGTATTACGTTATATGGTATAACGTTATAACGTATTACGTTATATGGTATAACGCTATAACATATTACCTTATATGGTATAACGTCATATGGTATAACGTTATAACGTATTATGTTATATGGTATTACGTTATAACGTATTACGTTATATGGTATAACGTTACAACTTATTACGTTATATGGTATTACGTCATAACGTATTACGTTATATGGTATAACGTAATAACGTATTACGTTATATGCTATAACGTCATATGGTATAACGGTACAACGTATTACGTTATATGGTATTACGTCATAACGTAATACGTTATATGGTATAACGTTATAACGTATTACGTTATATGCTATAACGTCATATGGTATAACGGTACAACGTATTACGTTATATGGTATTACGTTATAACGTATTACGTTATATGGTATAACGTTATAACGTATTACGTTATATGCTATAACGTCATATGGTATAACGTTATAACGTATTACGTTATATGGTATTACGTTATAACGTATTACGTTATATGTTATAACGTTATAACGTATTATGTTATATGGTATAACGTCATATGGTATAACGTTATAACGTATTACATTATGTGGTATTACGTTATAACGTAATACGATATATGGTATAACGTTATAACGTATTACGTTATATGGTATAACGTCATAACGTAATACGTTATATGGTATAACGTTATAACGTATTACGTTATATGGTATTACGTCAAAACGTATTGCGTTATGTGGTATGACTTTTTTAACGTATTACGTTATATGGTATTACGTCATAACGTAATACGTTATATGGTATCAGGTTATAACGTATTACGTTATATGGCATAACGTTATAACGTATTACGTTATATGGTATTACGTTATAACGTATTACGATATATGGTATAACGTTATAACGTATTACGTTATATGGTATAACGTCATAACGTAATACGTTATATGGTATAACGTTATAACGTATTACGTTATATGGTATTACGTCAAAACGTATTGCGTTATGTGGTATGACTTTTTTAACGTATTACGTTATATGGTATTACGTCATAACGTAATACGTTATATGGTATAACGTCATATGGTATAACGTTATAACGTATTACGTTATATGGTATTACGTTATAACGTATTACGTTATATGGTATAACGTTGCAACTTATTGCGTTATATGGTATTACGTCATAGCGTATTACGTTATATGGTATAACGTAATAACGTATTACGTTATATGCTATAACGTCATATGGTATAACGTTATAACGTATTACGTTATATGGTATTAAGTTATAACGTATTACGTTACATGGTATAACGTTATAACGTACTACGTTTTATGGTATAACGTCATATGGTATAACGTTATAATGTATTACGTCATATTGTATAACGTTATAACGTAATACGTTATATGGTATAACGTCATATGGTATAACGTTATAACGTATTACGTTATATGGTATTACGTTATAACGTATTACGTTATATGGTACAACGTTATAACGTATTACGGTATATGCTATAACGTCATATGGTATAACGTTATAACGTATTACGTTATATGGCATTACGTTATAACGTATTACGTTATATGGTATAACGTTATAACGTATTACGTTATATGGTATAACGTCATATGGTATAACGTTATAACGTATTACGTTATATGGTATAACGTTATAACATATTACCTTATATGGTATAACGTCATATGGTATAACGTTATAACGTATTATGTTATATGGTATTACGTTATAACGTATTACGTTATATGGTATAACGTTACAACTTATTACGTTATATGGTATTACGTTATAACGTATTACGTTATATTGTATAACGTTATAACGTATTACGGTATATGCTATAACGTCATATGGTATAACGTTATAACGTATTACGTTATATGGCATTACGTTATAACGTATTACGTTATATGGTATAACGTTATAACGTATTACGTTATATGGTATTACGTTATAACGTATTACGTTATATGGTATAACGTTATAACGTATTACGTTATATGGTATTACGTCAAAACGTAATACGTTATATGGTATAACGTTATAACGTATTACGTTATATGCTATAACGTCATATGGTATAACGTTATAACGTATTACGTTATATGGTATAACGTTATAACGTATTACCTTATATGGTATAACGTTATAACGTATTACGTTATATGGTATAACGTTATAATGTATTACGTTATATGGTATTACGTCATAACGTAATACGTTATATGGTATTACGTTATGACGTATTACGTTATATGGTATAACGTTATAACGTATTACGTTATATGCTATAACGTCATATGGTATAACGTTATAACGTATTACGTAATATGGCATTACGTTATAACGTATTACGTTATATGGTATAACGTTATAACGTATTACGTTATATGGCATAACGTTATAACGTATTACGTTATATGGTATTACGTTATAACGTATTACGTTATATGGCATTACGTTATAACGTATTACGTTATATGGTATAACGTTATAACGTATTACGTTATATGCTATAACGTCATATGGTATAACGTTATAACGTATTACGTAATATGGCATTACGTTATAACGTATTACGTTATATGGTATAACGTTATAACGTATTACGTTATATGGCATAACGTTATAACGTATTACGTTATATGGTATTACGATATAACGAATTACGATATATGGTATAACGTTATAACGTATTACGTTATATGGTATAACGTCAAATGGTATAACGTTATAATGTATTACTTCATATTGTATAACGTTATAACGTAATACGTTATATGGTATAACGTCATATGGTATAAAGTTATAGCGTATTACGTTATATGGTATTACGTCATAACGTATTACTTTATATGGTATAACGATATAACGTATTACGTTATATGCTATAACGTTATATGGTATAACGTTATAAGGTATAAGTTATATGGTATAACGTTATAACATATTACGTTATATGGTAATACGTTATAACGTATTACGTTATATGGTATAACGTTATAACGTATTACGTTATATGGTATAACGTTACAACGTATTATGTTATATGGCATTACGTCATAACGTATTACGTTATATGGTATCACGTTATAACGTATTACGTTATATAGTATAACGTCATATGGTATAACGTTATAACGTATTACGTTATATGGTATTACGTCATAACGTAATACGTTATATGTTATAACGTTATAACGTATTACGTTATATGCTATAACGTCATATGGTATAACGTTATAACGTATTACGTTATATGGCATAACGTTATAACGTATTACGTTATATGGTATTACGTTATAACGTATTACGATATATGGTATAACGTTATAACGTATTACGTTATATGGTATAACGTCAAATGGTATAACGTTATAATGTATTACGTCATATTGTATAACGTTATAACGTAATACGTTATATGGTATAACGTCATATGGTATAAAGTTATAGCGTATTACGTTATATGGTATTACGTTATAACGTATTACGTTATATGGTATAACGTTATAACGTATTACGTTATATGGTATTACGTTATAACGTATTACGTTATATGTTATAACGTTATAACTTATTACGTTATATAGTATAACTTCATATGGTATAACGTTATAACGTATTACGTTATATGGTATAACGTTATAACGTATTACCTTATATGGTAAAACGTCATATGGTATAACGTTATAACGTATTACGTTATATAGTATAACGTCGTATGGTATAACGTTATAACGTATTACTTTATATGGTATAACGATATAACGTATTACGTTATATGCTATAACGTTATATGGTATAACGTTATAAGTTATAAGTTATATGGTATAACGTTATAACATATTACGTTCTATGGTAATACGTTATAAAGTATTACGTTATATGGTATAACGTTATAACGTATTACCTTATATGGTATAACGTCATATGGTATAACGTTATAACGTATTACGTTATATGGCATTACGTTATAACGTATTACGTTATATGGTATAACGTTATAACGTATTACGTTATATGGTATTACGTTATAACGTATTACGTTATATGGCATTACGTTATAACGTATTACGTTATATGGTATAACGTTATAACGTATTACGTTATATGGTATTACGTTATAACGTATTACGTTATATGGTATTACGTCATAACGGATTACGTTATATGGTATTACGTTTTAACGTATTACGTTATATGGTATAACGTTATAACGTATTACGTTATATGGTATTACGTTATAACGTATTACGTTATATGGTATAACGTTATAACGTATTACGTTATATGGTATTACGTCATAACGTAATACGTTATATGGTATAACGTTATAACGTATTACGTTATATGCTATAACGTCATATGGTATAACGTTATAACGTATTACGTTATATGGTATAACGTTATAACGTATTACCTTATATGGTATAACGTCATATGGTATAACGTTATAACGTATTACGTTATATGGTATAACGTTATAACGTATTACGTTATATGGTATTACGTCATAACGTAATACGTTATATGGTATAACGTTATAACGTATTACGTTATATGCTATAACGTCATTAGGTATAACGTTATAACGTATTACGTTATATGGTATTACGTTATAACGTATTACGTTATATTGTACAACGTTATAACGTATTACGGTATATGCTATAACGTCATATGGTATAACGTTATAACGTATTACGTTATATGGCATTACGTTATAACGTCTTACGTTATATGGTATAACGTTATAACGTATTACGTTATATGGTATTACGTTATAACGTATTACGTTATATGGTATAACGTTATAACGTATTACGTTATATGGTATTACGTCATAACGTAATACGTTATATGGTATAACGTTATAACGTATTACGTTATATGCTATAACGTCATATGGTATAACGTTATAACGTATTACGTTATATGGTATAACGTTATAACGTATTACCTTATATGGTATAACGTTATAACGTATTACGTTATATGGTATAACGTTATAACGTATTACGTTATATGGTATTACGTCATAACGTAATACGTTATATGGTATTACGTTATAACGTATTACGTTATATGGTATAACGTTATAACGTATTACGTTATATGCTATAACGTCATATGGTATAACGTTATAACGTATTACGTAATATGGCATTACGTTATAACGTATTACGTTATATGGTATAACGTTATAACGTATTACGTTATATGGCATAACGTTATAACGTATTACGTTATATGGTATTACGTTATAACGTATTACGTTATATGGCATTACGTTATAACGTATTACGTTATATGGTATAACGTTATAACGTATTACGTTATATGCTATAACGTCATATGGTATAACGTTATAACGTATTACGTAATATGGCATTACGTTATAACGTATTACGTTATATGGTATAACGTTATAACGTATTACGTTATATGGCATAACGTTATAACGTATTACGTTATATGGTATTACGATATAACGTATTACGATATATGGTATAACGTTATAACGTATTACGTTATATGGTATAACGTCAAATGGTATAACGTTATAGTGTATTACTTCATATTGTATAACGTTATAACGTAATACGTTATATGGTATAACGTCATATGGTATAAAGTTATAGCGTATTACGTTATATGGTATTACGTCATAACGTATTACTTTATATGGTATAACGATATAACGTATTACGTTATATGCTATAACGTTATATGGTATAACGTTATAAGGTATAAGTTATATGGTATAACGTTATAACATATTACGTTATATGGTAATACGTTATAACGTATTACGTTATATGGTATAACGTTATAACGTATTACGTTATATGGTATAACGTTACAACGTATTATGTTATATGGCATTACGTCATAACGTATTACGTTATATGGTATCACGTTATAACGTATTACGTTATATAGTATAACGTCATATGGTATAACGTTATAACGTATTACGTTATATGGTATTACGTCATAACGTAATACGTTATATGTTATAACGTTATAACGTATTACGTTATATGCTATAACGTCATATGGTATAACGTTATAACGTATTACGTTATATGGTATAACGTTACAACGTATTACGTTATATGGTATTACGTCATAACGTATTACGCTATATGGTATCACGTTATAACGTATTGCGTTATGTGGTATGACTTTTTTAACGTATTACGTTATATGGTATTACGTCATAACGTAATACGTTATATGGTATAACGTCATATGGTATAACGTTATAACGTATTACGTTATATGGTATTACGTTATAACGTATTACGTTATATGGTATAACGTTACAACTTATTGCGTTATATGGTATTACGTCATAGCGTATTACGTTATATGGTATAACGTAATAACGTATTACGTTATATGCTATAACGTCATATGGTATAACGTTATAACGTATTACGTTATATGGTATTACGTCATAACGTAATACGTTATATGTTATAACGTTATAACGTATTACGTTATATGCTATAACGTCATATGGTATAACGTTATAACGTATTACGTTATATGGTATAACGTTATAACGTATTACGTTATATGGTACAACGTTATAACGTATTACGTTATATGGTATAACGTTATAACGTATTACGTTATATGCTATAACGTCATATGGTATATCGTTATTATGTATTACGTCATATTGTATAACGTTATATCGTAATACGTTATATGGTATAACGTCATATGGTATAACGTTATAACGTATTACGTTATATGGTATTACGTCATAACGTAATACGTCATATGGTATAACGTTATAACGTATTACGTTATATGGTATTACGTTATAACGTATTACGTTATATGGTATAACGTTATAACGTAATACGTCATATGGTATAACGTTATAACGTATTACGTTATATGGTATAACGTTATAACTTATTACGTTATATGCTATAACGTCATATGGTATAACGTTATAATGTATTACGTCATATTGTATAACGTTATATCGTAATACGTTATATGGTATAACGTCATATGGTATAACGTTATAACGTATTTCGTTATATGGTATTACGTCATAACGTAATACGTCATATGGTATAACGTTATAACGTATTACGTTATATGGTATTACGTTATAACGTATTACGTTATATGGTATAACGTTATAAAGTATTACCTTATATGGTATAACGTCATATGGTATAGCGTTATAACGTATTACGTTATATGGTATAACGTTATAACGTATTACGTTATATGGTATTACGTCATAACGTATTACGTTATATGGTATATCGCTATAACGTATTACGTTATATGCTATAACGTAATATAGTATAACGTTATAACGTATTATGTTATATGGTATTACGTTATAACGTATTACGTTATATGGTATATCGTTATAACGTATTACGTTATATGCTATAAGGTAATATAGTATAACGTTATAACGTATTATGTTATATGGTATAACGTCATATGGTATAACGTTATAACGTATTACATTATGTGGTATTACGTTATAACGTAATACGTTAAATGGTATAACGTTATAACGTATTACGTTATATGGCATAACGTTATAACGTATTACGTTATATGGTATAACGTTATAACATATTACCTTATATGGTATAACGTCATATGGTATAACGTTATAACGTATTATGTTATATGGTATTACGTTATAACGTATTACGTTATATGGTATAACGTTACAACTTATTACGTTATATGGTATTACGTCATAACGTATTACGTTATATGGTATAACGTAATAACGTATTACGTTATATGCTATAACGTCATATGGTATAACGGTACAACGTATTACGTTATATGGTATTACGTCATAACGTAATACGTTATATGGTATAACGTTATAACGTATTACGTTATATGCTATAACGTCATATGGTATAACGGTACAACGTATTACGTTATATGGTATTACGTTATAACGTATTACGTTATATGGTATAACGTTATAACGTATTACGTTATATGCTATAACGTCATATGGTATAACGTTATAACGTATTACGTTATATGGTATTACGTTATAACGTATTACGTTATATGTTATAACGTTATAACGTATTATGTTATATGGTATAACGTCATATGGTATAACGTTATAACGTATTACATTATGTGGTATTACGTTATAACGTAAAACGTTAAATGGTATAACGTTATAACGTATTACGTTATATGGTATAACGTTATAACGTATTACGTTATATGGTATAACGTTATAACATATTACCTTATATGGTATAACGTCATATGGTATAACGTTATAACGTATTATGTTATATGGTATTACGTCATAACGTATTACGCTATATGGTATCAGGTTATAACGTATTACGTTATATGGCATAACGTTATAACGTATTACGTTATATGGTATTACGTTATAACGTATTACGATATATGGTATAACGTTATAACGTATTACGTTATATGGTATAACGTCATAACGTAATACGTTATATGGTATAACGTTATAACGTATTACGTTATATGGTATTACGTCAAAACGTATTGCGTTATGTGGTATGACTTTTTTAACGTATTACGTTATATGGTATTACGTCATAACGTAATACGTTATATGGTATAACGTCATATGGTATAACGTTATAACGTATTACGTTATATGGTATTACGTTATAACGTATTACGTTATATGGTATAACGTTGCAACTTATTGCGTTATATGGTATTACGTCATAGCGTATTACGTTATATGGTATAACGTAATAACGTATTACGTTATATGTTATAACGTTATAACTTATTACGTTATATAGTATAACTTCATATGGTATAACGTTATAACGTATTACGTTATATGGTATAACGTTATAACGTATTACCTTATATGGTAAAACGTCATATGGTATAACGTTATAACGTATTACGTTATATAGTATAACGTCGTATGGTATAACGTTATAACGTATTACTTTATATGGTATAACGATATAACGTATTACGTTATATGCTATAACGTTATATGGTATAACGTTATAAGTTATAAGTTATATGGTATAACGTTATAACATATTACGTTCTATGGTAATACGTTATAAAGTATTACGTTATATGGTATAACGTTATAACGTATTACCTTATATGGTATAACGTCATATGGTATAACGTTATAACGTATTACGTTATATGGCATTACGTTATAACGTATTACGTTATATGGTATAACGTTATAACGTATTACGTTATATGGTATTACGTTATAACGTATTACGTTATATGGCATTACGTTATAACGTATTACGTTATATGGTATAACGTTATAACGTATTACGTTATATGGTATTACGTTATAACGTATTACGTTATATGGTATTACGTCATAACGGATTACGTTATATGGTATTACGTTTTAACGTATTACGTTATATGGTATAACGTTATAACGTATTACGTTATATGGTATTACGTTATAACGTATTACGTTATATGGTATAACGTTATAACGTATTACGTTATATGGTATTACGTCATAACGTAATACGTTATATGGTATAACGTTATAACGTATTACGTTATATGCTATAACGTCATATGGTATAACGTTATAACGTATTACGTTATATGGTATAACGTTATAACGTATTACCTTATATGGTATAACGTCATATGGTATAACGTTATAACGTATTACGTTATATGGTATAACGTTATAACGTATTACGTTATATGGTATTACGTCATAACGTAATACGTTATATGGTATAACGTTATAACGTATTACGTTATATGCTATAACGTCATTAGGTATAACGTTATAACGTATTACGTTATATGGTATTACGCTATAACGTATTACGTTATATGTTATAACGTTATAACTTATTACGTTATATGCTATAACGTCATATGGTATAACGTTATAACGTATTACGTTATATGGTATAACGTTACAACGTATTACGTTATATGGTATTACGTCATAACGTATAACGCTATATGGTATCACGTTATAACGTATTACGTTATATGGCATAACGTTATAACGTATTACGTTATATGGTATTACGTTATAACGTATTACGATATATGGTATAACGTTATAACGTATTACGTTATATGGTATAACGTCAAATGGTATAACGTTATAATGTATTACGTCATATTGTATTACGTTATAACGTATTACGTTATATGGTATAACGTTATAACGTATTACGTTATATGGTATTACGTTATAACGTATTACGTTATAACGTATTACGTTATATGTTATAACGTTATAACTTATTACGTTATATAGTATAACTTCATATGGTATAACGTTATAACGTATTACGTTATATGGTATAACGTTATAACGTATTACCTTATATGGTAAAACGTCATATGGTATAACGTTATAACGTATTACGTTATATAGTATAACGTCATATGGTATAACGTTATAACGTATTACTTTATATGGTATAACGATATAACGTATTACGTTATATGCTATAACGTTATATGGTATAACGTTATAAGTTATAAGTTATATGGTATAACGTTATAACATATTACGTTCTATGGTAATACGTTATAAAGTATTACGTTATATGGTATAACGTTATAACGTATTAGCGTATATGGTATAACGTCATATGGTATAACGTTATAACGTATTACCTTATATGGTATAACGCCATATGGTATAACGTTATAACGTATAACGTTATATCTTATAACGTTACAACGTATTACATTATATGGTATTACGTTATAACGTATGACGTTATATGGTATAACGTTATAACGTATTACGTTATATGATATTACGTTATAACGTATTACGTTATGTGGTATGACGTTATAACGTGTTGCGTTATATGGTATAACGTCATATGGTATAACGTTATAACGTATTACGTTATATGGTATAACGTCATATGGTATAACGTTATAACGTATTTAGTTATATGGTATTACGTCATAACGTATTACGTTATATGGTATCACGTTATAACGTATTACGTTATATGGTATAACGTCAAATGGTATCACGTTATAATGTATTACGTCATATTGTATAACGTTATAACGTACTACGTTATATGGTATAAAGTTATAACGTATTACGTTATATGGTATAACGTCGTATGGTATAACGTTATAACGTATTACGTTATATGGTATAACGTTATAACGTATTACCTTATATGGTATAACGCCATATGGTATAACGTTATAACGTATTACGTTATATGGTATTACGTCATAACGTATTACGTTATATGGCATAACGTTATAACGTATTACATTCTGTGGTATTACGTTATAATTTATTACGTTATATGGTATAACGTTATAACGTATTACGTTATATGGTATAACGTCATATGGTATAACGTTATAACGTATTTAGTTATATGGTATTACGTTATAACGTATTATGTAATATGGTATAACGTTATAACGTATAACGTTATATCTTATAACGTTATAACGTATTACGTTATATGATATTACGTCATAACGTATTACGTTATATGGTATAACGTTATAACGTATTACGTTATATGGTATAACGTTATAACGTATTATGTTATATGGTATTACGTTATAACGTATTACGTTATATGGTATAACGTTATAACGTATTACGTTATATGGTATTACGTTTTAACGTATTACGTTATATGGTATAACGTTATAACGTATTACCTTATATGGTATAACGTCATATGGTATAACGTTATAACGTATTACGTTATATGGTATAACGTTATATGGTATAGCGTTATAACGTATTACCTTATATGGTATTACGTCATATGGTATAACGTTATAAAGTATTACGTTATATGGTATTGCTTCATAACGTATTACGTCATATGGTATAACGTTATAAAGTATTACGTTATATGGTATCACGTCATATGGTATAACGTTATGACGTATTACGTTATTTGGTATTGCGTCATAACGTATTACGTAATATGCTATAACGTCATATCGTATAACGATATAACGTATTACGTTATATGGTATTACGTTATAACGTATTACGTTATATGGTATAACGTTATAACGTATTACGTTATACGGTATAACGTCGTATGGTATAACGTTATAACGTATAACGTTATATCTTATAACGTTATAACGTATTACGTTATATGGTATTACGTCATAACGTATTACGTTATATGGTATAACGTTATAACGTATTACGTTATATGGTATTACGTTATAACGTATTACCTTATATGGTATAACGTTATAACGTATTACGTTATATGATATAACGTTATAACGTATTACGTTATATGGTATTACGTTATAACGTATTACGTTATATGGTATAACGTTATAACGTATTACCTTATATCTTATAACGTCATATGCTATAACGTTATAACGTATTACGTTATATGGTATAACGTTATAACGTATTACGTTATATGGTATTACGTCAAAACGTATTACGTTATGTGGTGTAACGTTTTTAACGTATTACGTTATATGGTATTACGTTATAACGTATTACGTTATATGGTATAACGTTATAACGTATTACCTTATATGGTATAACGTCATATGGTATAACGTTATAACGTATTACGTTATATGGTACAACGTTATAACGTATTAGGTTATGTGTTATTACGTTATAACTTATTACGTTATATGGTATAACGTTATAACGTATTACGTTATATGCTATGACGTCATATGGTATAACGTTATAACGTATTACGTTATATGGTATAACGTTACAACGTATTATGTTATATGGCATTACGTCATAACGTATTACGTTATATGGTATCACGTTATAACGTATTACGTTATATAGTATAACGTCATATGGTATAACGTTATAACGTATTACGTTATATGGTATTACGTCATAACGTAATACGTTATATGGTATAACGTTATAACGTATTACGTTATATGCTATAACGTCATATGGTATAACGTTATAACGTATTACGTTATATGGTATAACGTTACAACGTATTACGTTATATGGTATAACGTTACAACGTATTACGTTATATGGTATTACGTCATAACGTATTACGCTATATGGTATCACGTTATAACGTATTACGTTATATGGCATAACGTTATAACGTATTACGTTATATGGTATTACGTTATAACGTATTACGATATATGGTATAACGTTATAACGTATTACGTTATATGGTATAACGTCAAATGGTATAACGTTATAATGTATTACGTCATATTGTATTACGTTATAACGTATTACGTTATATGGTATAACGTTATAACGTATTACGTTATATGGTATTACGTTATAACGTATTACGTTATAACGTATTACGTTATATGTTATAACGTTATAACTTATTACGTTATATAGTATAACTTCATATGGTATAACGTTATAACGTATTACGTTATATGGTATAACGTTATAACGTATTACCTTATATGGTAAAACGTCATATGGTATAACGTTATAACGTATTACGTTATATAGTATAACGTCATATGGTATAACGTTATAACGTATTACTTTATATGGTATAACGATATAACGTATTACGTTATATGCTATAACGTTATATGGTATAACGTTATAAGTTATAAGTTATATGGTATAACGTTATAACATATTACGTTCTATGGTAATACGTTATAAAGTATTACGTTATATGGTATAACGTTATAACGTATTAGCGTATATGGTATAACGTCATATGGTATAACGTTATAACGTATTACCTTATATGGTATAACGCCATATGGTATAACGTTATAACGTATTACGTTATATGGTATTACGTCATAACGTATTACGTTATATGGCATAACGTTATAACGTATTACATTCTGTGGTATTACGTTATAATTTATTACGTTATATGGTATAACGTTATAACGTATTACGTTATATGGTATAACGTCATATGGTATAACGTTATAACGTATTTAGTTATATGGTATTACGTTATAACGTATTATGTAATATGGTATAACGTTATAACGTATAACGTTATATCTTATAACGTTATAACGTATTACGTTATATGGTATTACGTCATAACGTATTACGTTATATGGTATAACGTTATAACGTATTACGTTATATGGTATAACGTTATAACGTATGACGTTACATGGTATAACGTCATATGGTATAACGTTATAACGTATTACGTTATATGGTATAACGTGATAACGTATTACCTTATATGGTATAACGTTATATGGTATAACGTTATAACGTATTACGTTATATGGTATTACGTCATGACGTATTACGTTATATGGTATAACGTTATAACGTATTATGTTATATGGTATTACGTTATAACGTATTACGTTATATGGTATAACGTTATAACGTATTACGTTATATGGTATTACGTTTTAACGTATTACGTTATATGGTATAACGTTATAACGTATTACCTTATATGGTATAACGTCATATGGTATAACGTTATAACGTATTACGTTATATGGTATAACGTTATATGGTATAGCGTTATAACGTATTACCTTATATGGTATTACGTCATATGGTATAACGTTATAAAGTATTACGTTATATGGTATTGCTTCATAACGTATTACGTCATATGGTATAACGTTATAAAGTATTACGTTATATGGTATCACGTCATATGGTATAACGTTATGACGTATTACGTTATTTGGTATTGGGTCATAACGTATTACGTAATATGCTATAACGTCATATCGTATAACGATATAACGTATTACGTTATATGGTATTACGTTATAACGTATTACGTTATATGGTATAACGTTATAACGTATTACGTTATACGGTATAACGTCGTATGGTATAACGTTATAACGTATAACGTTATATCTTATAACGTTATAACGTATTACGTTATATGGTATTACGTCATAACGTATTACGTTATATGGTATAACGTTATAACGTATTACGTTATATGGTATTACGTTATAACGTATTACCTTATATGGTATAACGTTATAACGTATTACGTTATATGATATAACGTTATAACGTATTACGTTATATGGTATTACGTTATAACGTATTACGTTATATGGTATAACGTTATAACGTATTACCTTATATCTTATAACGTCATATGCTATAACGTTATAACGTATTACGTTATATGGTATAACGTTATAACGTATTACGTTATATGGTATTACGTCAAAACGTATTACGTTATGTGGTATAACGTTTTTAACGTATTACGTTATATGGTATTACGTTATAACGTATTACGTTATATGGTATAACGTTATAACGTATTACCTTATATGGTATAACGTCATATGGTATAACGTTATAACGTATTACGTTATATGGTACAACGTTATAACGTATTAGGTTATGTGTTATTACGTTATAACTTATTACGTTATATGGTATAACGTTATAACGTATTACGTTATATGCTATGACGTCATATGGTATAACGTTATAACGTATTACGTTATATGGTATAACGTTACAACGTATTATGTTATATGGCATTACGTCATAACGTATTACGTTATATGGTATCACGTTATAACGTATTACGTTATATAGTATAACGTCATATGGTATAACGTTATAACGTATTACGTTATATGGTATTACGTCATAACGTAATACGTTATATGGTATAACGTTATAACGTATTACGTTATATGCTATAACGTCATATGGTATAACGTTATAACGTATTACGTTATATGGTATAACGTTACAACGTATTACGTTATATGGTATAACGTTACAACGTATTACGTTATATGGTATTACGTCATAACGTATTACGCTATATGGTATCACGTTATAACGTATTACGTTATATGGCATAACGTTATAACGTATTACGTTATATGGTATTACGTTATAACGTATTACGATATATGGTATAACGTTATAACGTATTACGTTATATGGTATAACGTCAAATGGTATAACGTTATAATGTATTACGTCATATTGTATTACGTTATAACGTATTACGTTATATGGTATAACGTTATAACGTATTACGTTATATGGTATTACGTTATAACGTATTACGTTATAACGTATTACGTTATATGTTATAACGTTATAACTTATTACGTTATATAGTATAACTTCATATGGTATAACGTTATAACGTATTACGTTATATGGTATAACGTTATAACGTATTACCTTATATGGTAAAACGTCATATGGTATAACGTTATAACGTATTACGTTATATAGTATAACGTCATATGGTATAACGTTATAACGTATTACTTTATATGGTATAACGATATAACGTATTACGTTATATGCTATAACGTTATATGGTATAACGTTATAAGTTATAAGTTATATGGTATAACGTTATAACATATTACGTTCTATGGTAATACGTTATAAAGTATTACGTTATATGGTATAACGTTATAACGTATTACCTTATATGGTATAACGCCATATGGTATAACGTTATAACGTATTACGTTATATGGTATTACGTCATAACGTATTACGTTATATGGCATAACGTTATAACGTATTACATTCTGTGGTATTACGTTATAATTTATTACGTTATATGGTATAACGTTATAACGTATTACGTTATATGGTATAACGTCATATGGTATAACGTTATAACGTATTTAGTTATATGGTATTACGTTATAACGTATTATGTAATATGGTATAACGTTATAACGTATAACGTTATATCTTATAACGTTATAACGTATTACGTTATATGGTATTACGTCATAACGTATTACGTTATATGGTATAACGTTATAACGTATTACGTTATATGGTATAACGTTATAACGTATGACGTTACATGGTATAACGTCATATGGTATAACGTTATAACGTATTACGTTATATGGTATAACGTGATAACGTATTACCTTATATGGTATAACGTTATATGGTATAACGTTATAACGTATTACGTTATATGGTATTACGTCATGACGTATTACGTTATATGGTATAACGTTATAACGTATTATGTTATATGGTATTACGTTATAACGTATTACGTTATATGGTATAACGTTATAACGTATTACGTTATATGGTATTACGTTTTAACGTATTACGTTATATGGTATAACGTTATAACGTATTACCTTATATGGTATAACGTCATATGGTATAACGTTATAACGTATTACGTTATATGGTATAACGTTATATGGTATAGCGTTATAACGTATTACCTTATATGGTATTACGTCATATGGTATAACGTTATAAAGTATTACGTTATATGGTATTGCTTCATAACGTATTACGTCATATGGTATAACGTTATAAAGTATTACGTTATATGGTATCACGTCATATGGTATAACGTTATGACGTATTACGTTATTTGGTATTGCGTCATAACGTATTACGTAATATGCTATAACGTCATATCGTATAACGATATAACGTATTACGTTATATGGTATTACGTTATAACGTATTACGTTATATGGTATAACGTTATAACGTATTACGTTATACGGTATAACGTCGTATGGTATAACGTTATAACGTATAACGTTATATCTTATAACGTTATAACGTATTACGTTATATGGTATTACGTCATAACGTATTACGTTATATGGTATAACGTTATAACGTATTACGTTATATGGTATTACGTTATAACGTATTACCTTATATGGTATAACGTCATATGGTATAACGTTATAACGTATTACGTTATATGATATAACGTTATAACGTATTACGTTATATGGTATTACGTTATAACGTATTACGTTATATGGTATAACGTTATAACGTATTACCTTATATCTTATAACGTCATATGCTATAACGTTATAACGTATTACGTTATATGGTATAACGTTATAACGTATTACGTTATATGGTATTACGTCAAAACGTATTACGTTATGTGGTATAACGTTTTTAACGTATTACGTTATATGGTATTACGTCATAACGTAATACGTTATATGGTATAACGTTATAACGTATTACTTTATATGCTATAGCGTCATATCGTATAGCGTTATAACGTATTACGTTATATGGTATTACGTTATAACGTATTACGTTATATGGTATAACGTTATAACATATTACGTTATATGGTATTACGTCATAATGTATTACGTTATATGGTATAACGTAATAACGTATTACCCTATATGGTATAACGTCATATGGTATAACGTTATAACGTATTACGTTATATGGTATTACGTTATAACGTATTACGTTATATGGTATAACGTTATAACGTATTACGTTATATGGTATTACGTTATACTGTATTACGTTATATGGTATAACGTTATAACATATTACGTTATATGGTATTACGTTATAACGTATTACGTTATATGGTATAACGTTATAACGTATTACCTTATATGGTATAACGTCATATGGTATAACGTTATAACGTATTACGTTATATGGTATTACGTTATAACGTATTACGTTATATGGTATAACGTTATATGGTATAACGTTATAACATATTACGTTATATGGTATTACGTTATAACGTATTACGTTATATGGTATAACGTTATATGGTATAACGTTATAACGTATTACGTTATATGGTATAACGTCATATGGTATAACGTTATAATGTATTACGTCAAATGGTATCACGTTATAATGTATTACGTCATATTGTATAACGTTATAACGTACTACGTTATATGGTATAAAGTTATAACGTATTACGTTATATGGTATGACGTCGTATGGTATAACGTTATAACGTATTACGTTATATGGTATAACGTCAAATGGTATCACGTTATAATGTATTACGTCATATTGTATAACGTTATAACGTACTACGTTATATGGTATAAAGTTATAACGTATTACTTTATATGGTATAACGTCGTATGGTATAACGTTATAACGTATTACGTTATATGGTATAACGTTATAACGTATGACTTTACATGGTATAACGTCATATGGTATAACGTTATAACGTATACGTTATATGGTATTACGTCATAACGTATTACGTTATATGGTATTACGTTATAACGTATTACGTTATATGGTATAACGTTATAACGTATTACCTTATATGGTATAACGTCATATGGTATAACGTTATAACGTATTACGTTCTATGGTATTACGTTATAACGTATTACGTTATATGGTATAACGTTATAACATATTACGTTATATGGTATTACGTTAAAACGTATTACGTTATATGGTATAACGTTATATGGTATAACGTTATAACGTATTACCTTATATGGTATAACGTCATATGGTATAACGTTATAACGTATTACGTTGTATGGTATCACGTTATAACGTATTACGTTATATGGCATAACGTCATATGGTATAACGTTATAACGTATCACGTTATATGGTATAACGTTATAACGTATTACGTTATATGGTATTACGTTATAACGTATTACGTTATATGGTATAACGTTATAACGTATTACGTTATATGGTATAACGTCATATGGTATAACGTTATAACGTATTACGTTATATGGTATTACGTTATAACGTATTACGTTATATGGTACAACGTTATAACGTATTACCTTATATGGTATAACGTCAAATGGTATCACGTTATAATGTATTACGTTATATGGTATTACGTCATAACGTATTACGTTATATGGTATCACGTTATAACGTATTACGTTATATGGTATAACGTTATAACGTATTACCTTATATGGTATAACGCCATATGGTATAACGTTATAACGTATTACGTTATATGGTATTACGTCATAACGTATTACGTTATATGGTATAACGTTATAACGTATTACGTTATATGGTATAACGTTATAACGTATTACCTTATGTGGTATAACGCCATATGGTATAACGTTATAACGTATTACGTTATATGGTATTACGTCATAACGTATTACGTTATATGGTATCACGTTATAACGTATTACGTTATATGGTATAACGTCAAATGTTATCACGTTATAATGTATTACGTCATATTGTATAACGTTATAACGTACTACGTTATATGGTATAAAGTTATAACGTATTACGTTATATGGTATAACGTCGTATGGTATAACGTTATAACGTATTACGTTATATGGTATAACGTTATAACGTATTACCTTATATGGTATAACGCCATATGGTATAACGTTATAACGTATTACGTTATATGGTATTACGTCATAACGTATTACGTTATATGGTATAACGTTATAACCTATTACGTTATATGGTATTACGTTATAACGTATTACGTTATATGGTATAACGTTATAACGTATGACGTTATATGGTATAACGTCATATGGTATAACGTATTAACGTATTACGTTATATGGCATAACGTTATAACGTATTACATTCTGTGGAATTGCGTTATAATTTATTACGTTATATGGTATAACGTTATAACGTATTACGTTATATGGTATAACGTCATATGGTATAACGTTATAACGTATTTAGTTATATGGTATTACGTTATAACGTATTATGTTATATGGTATAACGTCGTATGGTATAACGTTATAACGTATAACGTTATATCTTATAACGTTATAACGTATTACGTTATATGGTATTACGTCATAACGTATTACGTTATATGGTATAACGTCATAACGTATTACGTTATATGGTATAACGTTATAACGTATGACGTTACATGGTATAACGTTATAACGTATTACGTTATATGGTATAACGTGATAACGTATTACCTTATATGGTATAACGTTATATGGTATAACGTTATAACGTATTACGTTATATGGTATTACGTCATAACGTATTACGTTATATGGTATAACGTTATAACGTATTACGTTATATGGTATTACGTTATAACGTATTACGTTATATGGTATAACGTTATAACGTATTACGTTATATGGTATTACGTTTTAACGTATTACGTTATATGGTATAACGTTATAACGTATTACCTTATATGGTATAACGTCATATGGTATAACGTTATAACGTATTACGTTATATGGTATTACGTTATAACGTATCACGTCATATGGTATAACGTTATGACGTATTACGTTATTTGGTATTGCGTCATAACGTATTACGTTATATGCTATAACGTCATATCGTATAACGTTATAACGTATTACGTTATATGGTAGTACGTTATAACGTATTACGTTATATGGTATAACGTTATAACGTATTACATTATATGGTATAACGTCGTATGGTATAACGTTATAACGTATAACGTTATATCTTATAACGTTATAACGTATTACGTTATATGGTATTACGTCATAACGTATTACGTTATATGGTATAACGTTATAACGTATTACGTTATATGGTATTACGTTATAACGTATTACGTTATATGGTATAACGTTATAATGTATTACGTTATATGGTATTACGTTATAACGTATTACGTTATATGGTATAACGTTATAACGTATTACCTTATATGGTATAACGTCATATGGTATAACGTTATAACGTATTACGTTATATGATATAACGTTATAACGTATTACGTTATATGGTATTACGTTATAACGTATTACGTTATATGGTATAACGTTATAACGTATTACCTTATATGGTATAACGTCATATGGTATAACGTTATAACGTATTACGTTATATGGTATAACGTTATAACGTATTACGTTATATGGTATTACGTCAAAACGTATTACGTTATGTGGTATAACGTTTTTAACGTATTACGTTATATGGTATTACGTCATAACGTAATACGTTATATGGTATAACGTTATAACGTATTACTTTATATGCTATAGCGTCGTATCGTATAACGTTATAACGTATTACGTTATAACGTATTACGTTATATGGTATAACGTTATAACATATTACGTTATATGGTATTACGTCATAACGTATTACGTTATATGGTATAACGTAATAACGTATTACCCTATATGGTATAACGTCATATGGTATAACGTTATAACGTATTACGTTATGACGTATTACGTTATATGGTATAACGTTATAACGTATTACGTTATATGGTATAACGTCATATGGTATAACCTTATAATGTATTACGTCATATTGTATAACGTTATAACGTAATACGTTATATGGTATAACGTCATATGGTATAACGTTATAACGTATTACGTTATATGGTATTACGTCATAACGTAATACGTTATGTGGTATAACGTTATGACGTATTATGTTATATGGTATTACGTCATAACGTATTACGTTATATGGTATCACGTTATAACGTACTACGTTATATGGCATAACGTTATAACGTATTACGTTATATGGTATTACGATATAACGTATTACGATATATGGTATAAGGTTATAACGTATTACGTTATATGGTATAACGTCAAATGGTATCACGTTATAATGTATTACGTCATATTGTATAACGTTATAACGTAATACGTTATATGGTATAACGTCATATGGTATAACGGTACAACGTATTACGTTATATTTTATTACGTTATAACGTATTACGTTATATGGTATAACGTTATAACGTATTACCTTATATGGTATAACGTCATATAGTACAACGTTATAACGTATTACGTTATATGGTATTACGTTATAACGTATTACGTTATATGTTATAACGTTATAACGTATTACGTTATACGGTATAACGTTATAACGTATTACGTTATGTGGTATAACTTTTTTAACCTATTACGTTATGTGGTATAACTTTTTTAACCTATTACGTTATATGGTATTACGTCATAACGTAATACGTTATATGGTATAACGTTATAACGTATTACGTTATATGCTATAACGTCATATGGTATAACGTTATAACGTATTACGTTATATGGTATTACGTTATAACGTATTACGTTATATGTTATAACGTTATAACGTATTACGTTATATGGTATTACGTTATAACGTATTACGTTATATGGTATAACGTTATAACGTATTACCTTATATGGTAAAACGTCATATGGTATAACGTTATAACGTATTACGTTATATAGTATAACGTCATATGGTATAACGTCATAACGGATTACGTTATATGGTATAACGTTATAACGTATTACGTTATATGGTATTACGTTTTAACGTATTACGTTATATGGTATAACGTTATAACGTATTACCTTATATGGTAAAACGTCATATGGTATAACGTTATAACGTATTACCTTATATGGTATTACGTCATATGGTATAACGTTATAAAGTATTACGTTATATGGTATTGCTTCATAACGTATTACGTCATATGGTATAACGTTATAAAGTATTACGTTATATGGTATCACGTCATATGGTATAACGTTATGACGTATTACGTTATTTGGTATTGCGTCATAACGTATTACGTTATATGCTATAACGTCATATCGTATAACGTTATAACGTATTACGTTATATGGTAGTACGTTATAACGTATTACGTTATATGGTATTACGTTATAACGTATTACGTTATATGGTATAACGTTATAACGTATTACGTTATATGGTATTACGTTTTAACGTATTACGTTATATGGTATAACGTTATAACGTATTACCTTATATGGTATAACGTCATATGGTATAACGTTATAACGTATTACGTTATATGGTATAACGTTATATGGTATAGCGTTATAACGTATTACCTTATATGGTATTACGTCATATGGTATAACGTTATAAAGTATTACGTTATATGGTATTGCTTCATAACGTATTACGTCATATGGTATAACGTTATAAAGTATTACGTTATATGGTATCACGTCATATGGTATAACGTTATGACGTATTACGTTATTTGGTATTGCGTCATAACGTATTACGTTATATGCTATAACGTCATATCGTATAACGTTATAACGTATTACGTTATATGGTAGTACGTTATAACGTATTACGTTATATGGTATAACGTTATAACGTATTACATTATATGGTATAACGTCGTATGGTATAACGTTATAACGTATAACGTTATATCTTATAACGTTATAACGTATTACGTTATATGGTATTATGTCATAACGTATTACGTTATATGGTATAACGTTATAACGTATTACGTTTTATGGTATTACGTTATAACGTATTACGTTATATGGTATAACGTTATAATGTATTACGTTATATGGTATTACGTTATAACGTATTACGTTATATGGTATAACGTTATAACGTATTACCTTATATGGTACAACGTCATATGGTATAACGTTATAACGTATTACGTTATATGATATAACGTTATAACGTATTACGTTATATGGTATTACGTTATAACGTATTACGTTATATGGTATAACGTTATAACGTATTACCTTATATGGTATAACGTCATATGGTATAACGTTATAACGTATTACGTTATATGGTATAACGTTATAACGTATTACGTTATATGGTATTACGTCAAAACGTATTACGTTATGTGGTATAACGTTTTTAACGTATTACGTTATATGGTATTACGTCATAACGTAATACGTTATATGGTATAACGTTATAACGTATTACTTTATATGCTATAGCTTCATATCGTATAACGTTATAACGTATTACGTTATATGTTATTACGTTATAACGTATTACGTTATATGGTATAACGTTATAACATATTACGTTATATGGTATTACGTCATAACGTATTACGTTATATGGTATAACGTAATAACGTATTACCCTATATGGTATAACGTCATATGGTATAACGTTATAACGTATTACGTTATGACGTATTACGTTATATGGTATAACGTTATAACGTATTACGTTATATGGTATAACGTCATATGGTATAACGTTATAATGTATTACGTCGTATTGTATAACGTTATAACGTAATACGTTATATGGTATAACGTCATATGGTATAACGTTATAACGTATTACGTTATATGGTATTACGTCATAACGTAATACGTTATGTGGTATAACGTTATGACGTATTATGTTATATGGTATTACGTCATAACGTATTACGTTATATGGTATCACGTTATAACGTACTACGTTATATGGCATAACGTTATAACGTATTACGTTATATGGTATTACGATATAACGTATTACGATATATGGTATAAGGTTATAACGTATTACGTTATATGGTATAACGTCAAATGGTATCACGTTATAATGTATTACGTCATATTGTATAACGTTATAACGTAATACGTTATATGGTATAACGTCATATGGTATAACGGTACAACGTATTACGTTATATTTTATTACGTTATAACGTATTACGTTATATGGTATAACGTTATAACGTATTACCTTATATGGTAAAACGTCATATGGTATAACGTTATAACGTATTACGTTATATAGTATAACGTCATATGGTATAACGTCATAACGGATTACGTTATATGGTATAACGTTATAACGTATTACGTTATATGGTATTACGTTTTAACGTATTACGTTATATGGTATAACGTTATAACGTATTACCTTATATGGTATAACGTCATATGGTATAACGTTATAACGTATTACGTTATATGGTATAACGTTATAACGTATTACGTTATATGGTATTACGTTATAACGTATTACGTTATATGCTATAACGTCATATGGTATAACGTTATAACGTATTACGTTATATGGTATTACGTCATAACGTATTACGTTATATGGTATCACGTTATAACGTATTACGTTATATGGCATAACGTTATAACGTATTACGTTATATGGTATTACGATATAACGTATTACGATATATGGTATAAGGTTATAACGTATTACGTTATATGGTATAACGTCAAATGGTATCACGTTATAATGTATTACGTCATATTGTATAACGTTATAACGTAATACGTTATATGGTATAACGTCATATGGTATAACGGTACAACGTATTACGTTATATTTTATTACGTTATAACGTATTACGTTATATGGTATAACGTTATAACGTATTACCTTATATGGTATAACGTCATATGGTATAACGTTATAACGTATTACGTTATATGGTATTACGTTATAACGTATTACGTTATATGTTATAATGTTATAACGTATTACGTTATATGGTATAACGTTATAACGTATTACGTTATATGGTATTACGTCAAAACGTATTACGTTATGTGGTATAACTTTTTTAACCTATTACGTTATATGGTATTACGTCATAACGTAATACGTTATATGGTATAACGTTATAACGTATTACGTTATATGCTATAACGTCATATGGTATAACGTTATAACGTATTACGATATATGGTATTACGTTATAACGTATTACGTTATATGTTATAACGTTATAACGTATTACGTTATATGGTATTACGTTATAACGTATTACGTTATATGGTATAACGTTATAACGTATTACCTTATATGGTAAAACGTCATATGGTATAAGGTTATAACGTATTACGTTATATAGTATAACGTCATATGGTATAACGTTATAACGTATTACGTTATATGGTATAACGATATAACGTATTACGTTATATGCTATAACGTTATATGGTATAACGTTATAAGGTATTACGTTATATGGTATAACGTTATAACATATTACGTTATATGGTATTACGTTATAACGTATTACGTTATATGGCATAACGTCATATGGTATAACGTTATAACGTACTACGTTATATGGTATTACGTTATAACGTATTACGTTATATGGTATAACGTTATAACGTATTACGTTATATGGTATTACGTTATAACGTATTACGTTATATGGTATAACGTTATAACGTATTACGTTATATGGTATAACGTCATATGGTATAACGTTATAATGTATTACGTCATATTGTATAACGTTATAACGTAATACGTTATATGGTATAACGTCATATGGTATAACGTTATAACGTATTACGTTATATGGTATAACGTTATAACGTATTACCTTATATGGTATAACGTCATATGGTATAACGTTATAACGTATTACGTTATATGGTATAACGTTATAACGTATTAGGTTATATGGTATTACGTTATATCTTATTACGTTATATGGTATAACGTTATAACGTATTACGTTATATAGTATAACGTCATATGGTATAACGTTAAAACGTATTACGTTATATGGTATTACGTCATAGCGTAATACGTTATATGGTATAACGTTATAACGTATTACGTTATATGCTATAACGTCATATGGTATAACGTTATAACGTATTACGTCATATGGTATAACGTTATAACGTATTACGTTATATGGTATTACGTTATAACGTATTACGTTATATGGTATAACGTTATAACGTATTACGTTATATGGTATAACGTCATATGGTATAACGTTATAATGTATTACGTCATATTGTATAACGTTATAACGTAATACGTTATATGGTATAACGTCATATGGTATAACGGTACAACGTATTACGTTATATTTTATTACGTTATAACGTATTACGTTATATGGTATAACGTTATAACGTATTACCTTATATGGTATAACGTCATATGGTATAACGTTATAACGTATTACGTTATATGGCATTACGTTATAACGTATTACGTTATATGGTATAACGTTATAACGTATTACGTTATATGGTATAACGTCATATGGTATAACGTTATAACGTATTACGTTATATGGTATTACGTTATAACGTATTACGTTATATGGTACAACGTTATAACGTATTACCTTATATGGTATAACGTCAAATGGTATCACGTTATAATGTATTACGTTATATGGTATTACGTCATAACGTATTACGTTATATGGTATAACGTTATAACGTATTACGTTATATGCTATAACGTCATATGGTATAACGATATAACGTATTACGTTATATGGTATTACGTTATAACGTATTACGTTATATGCTATAACGTCATATGGTATAACGTTATAACGTATTACGTTATATGGCATTACGTTATAACGTATTACGTTATATGGTATAACGTTATAACGTATTACGTTATATGGTATTACGTTATAACGTATTACGTTATATGGTATAACGTTATAACGTATTACGTTATATGCTATAACGTCATATGGTATAACGTTATAACGTATTACGTAATATGGCATTACGTTATAACGTATTACGTTATATGGTATAACGTTATAACGTATTACGTTATATGGTATAACGTTATAACGTATTACGTTATATGGTATTACGTTATAACGTATTACGTTATATGGTATAACGTTATAACGTATTACGTTATATGGTATTACGTTATAACGTATTACGTTATATGGTATAACGTTATAACGTATTACGTTATATGGTATAACGTCATATGGTATAACGTTATAATGTATTACGTCATATTGTATAACATTATAACGTAATACGTTATATGGTATAACGTCATATGGTATAACGTTATAACGTATTACGTTATATGGTATTACGTTATAACGTATTACGTTATATGGAACAACGTTATAACGTATTACGTTATGTGGTATAACTTTTTTAACGTTTTACGTTATATGGTATTACGTCATAACGTAATACGTTATATGGTATAACGTTATAACGTATTACCTTATATGCTATAACGTCATATGGTATAACGTTATAACGTATTAAGTTATATGGTATTACGTTATAACGTATTACGTTATATGTTATAACGTTATAACGTATTACCTTCTATGGTATAACGTCATATGGTATAACGTTATAACGTATTACGTTATATGGTATTACGTCAAAACGTATTACGTTATGTGGTATAACTTTTTTAACCTATTACGTTATATGGTATTACGTCATAACGTAATACGTTATATGGTATTACGTTATATCTTATTACGTTATATGGTATAACGTTATAACGTATTACGTTATATAGTATAACGTCATATGGTATAACGTTAAAACGTATTACGTTATATGGTATTACGTCATAACGTAATACGTTATATGGTATAACGTTATAACGTATTACGTTATATGCTATAACGTCATATGGTATAACGTTATAACGTATTACGTCATATGGTATAACGTTATAACGTATTATGTTATATGGCATTACGTTATAACGTATTACGTTATATGGTATAACGTTATAACGTATTACGTTATATGGTATTACGTTATAACGTATTACGTTATATGGTATAACGTTATAACGTATTACGTTATATGGTATTACGTTATAACGTATTACGTTATATGGTATAACGTTATAACGTATTACGTTATATGGTATAACGTCATATGGTATAACGTTATAACGTATTAAGTTATATGGTATTACGTTATAACGTATTACGTTATATGTTATAACGTTATAACGTATTACCTTCTATGGTATAACGTCATATAGTACAACGTTATAACGTATTACGTTATATGGTATTACGTTATAACGTATTACGTTATATGTTATAACGTTATAACGTATTACGTTATACGGTATAACGTTATAACGTATTACGTTATGTGGTATAACTTTTTTAACCTATTACGTTATGTGGTATAACTTTTTTAACCTATTACGTTATATGGTATTACGTCATAACGTAATACGTTATATGGTATAACGTTATAACGTATTACGTTATATGCTATAACGTCATATGGTATAACGTTATAACGTATTACGTTATATGGTATTACGTTATAACGTATTACGTTATATGTTATAACGTTATAACGTATTACGTTATATGGTATTACGTTATAACGTATTACGTTATATGGTATAACGTTATAACGTATTACCTTATATGGTAAAACGTCATATGGTATAACGTTATAACGTATTACGTTATATAGTATAACGTCATATGGTATAACGTCATAACGGATTACGTTATATGGTATAACGTTATAACGTATTACGTTATATGGTATTACGTTTTAACGTATTACGTTATATGGTATAACGTTATAACGTATTACCTTATATGGTAAAACGTCATATGGTATAACGTTATAACGTATTACCTTATATGGTATTACGTCATATGGTATAACGTTATAAAGTATTACGTTATATGGTATTGCTTCATAACGTATTACGTCATATGGTATAACGTTATAAAGTATTACGTTATATGGTATCACGTCATATGGTATAACGTTATGACGTATTACGTTATTTGGTATTGCGTCATAACGTATTACGTTATATGCTATAACGTCATATCGTATAACGTTATAACGTATTACGTTATATGGTAGTACGTTATAACGTATTACGTTATATGGTATTACGTTATAACGTATTACGTTATATGGTATAACGTTATAACGTATTACGTTATATGGTATTACGTTTTAACGTATTACGTTATATGGTATAACGTTATAACGTATTACCTTATATGGTATAACGTCATATGGTATAACGTTATAACGTATTACGTTATATGGTATAACGTTATATGGTATAGCGTTATAACGTATTACCTTATATGGTATTACGTCATATGGTATAACGTTATAAAGTATTACGTTATATGGTATTGCTTCATAACGTATTACGTCATATGGTATAACGTTATAAAGTATTACGTTATATGGTATCACGTCATATGGTATAACGTTATGACGTATTACGTTATTTGGTATTGCGTCATAACGTATTACGTTATATGCTATAACGTCATATCGTATAACGTTATAACGTATTACGTTATATGGTAGTACGTTATAACGTATTACGTTATATGGTATAACGTTATAACGTATTACATTATATGGTATAACGTCGTATGGTATAACGTTATAACGTATAACGTTATATCTTATAACGTTATAACGTATTACGTTATATGGTATTATGTCATAACGTATTACGTTATATGGTATAACGTTATAACGTATTACGTTTTATGGTATTACGTTATAACGTATTACGTTATATGGTATAACGTTATAATGTATTACGTTATATGGTATTACGTTATAACGTATTACGTTATATGGTATAACGTTATAACGTATTACCTTATATGGTACAACGTCATATGGTATAACGTTATAACGTATTACGTTATATGATATAACGTTATAACGTATTACGTTATATGGTATTACGTTATAACGTATTACGTTATATGGTATAACGTTATAACGTATTACCTTATATGGTATAACGTCATATGGTATAACGTTATAACGTATTACGTTATATGGTATAACGTTATAACGTATTACGTTATATGGTATTACGTCAAAACGTATTACGTTATGTGGTATAACGTTTTTAACGTATTACGTTATATGGTATTACGTCATAACGTAATACGTTATATGGTATAACGTTATAACGTATTACTTTATATGCTATAGCTTCATATCGTATAACGTTATAACGTATTACGTTATATGTTATTACGTTATAACGTATTACGTTATATGGTATAACGTTATAACATATTACGTTATATGGTATTACGTCATAACGTATTACGTTATATGGTATAACGTAATAACGTATTACCCTATATGGTATAACGTCATATGGTATAACGTTATAACGTATTACGTTATGACGTATTACGTTATATGGTATAACGTTATAACGTATTACGTTATATGGTATAACGTCATATGGTATAACGTTATAATGTATTACGTCGTATTGTATAACGTTATAACGTAATACGTTATATGGTATAACGTCATATGGTATAACGTTATAACGTATTACGTTATATGGTATTACGTCATAACGTAATACGTTATGTGGTATAACGTTATGACGTATTATGTTATATGGTATTACGTCATAACGTATTACGTTATATGGTATCACGTTATAACGTACTACGTTATATGGCATAACGTTATAACGTATTACGTTATATGGTATTACGATATAACGTATTACGATATATGGTATAAGGTTATAACGTATTACGTTATATGGTATAACGTCAAATGGTATCACGTTATAATGTATTACGTCATATTGTATAACGTTATAACGTAATACGTTATATGGTATAACGTCATATGGTATAACGGTACAACGTATTACGTTATATTTTATTACGTTATAACGTATTACGTTATATGGTATAACGTTATAACGTATTACCTTATATGGTAAAACGTCATATGGTATAACGTTATAACGTATTACGTTATATAGTATAACGTCATATGGTATAACGTCATAACGGATTACGTTATATGGTATAACGTTATAACGTATTACGTTATATGGTATTACGTTTTAACGTATTACGTTATATGGTATAACGTTATAACGTATTACCTTATATGGTATAACGTCATATGGTATAACGTTATAACGTATTACGTTATATGGTATAACGTTATAACGTATTACGTTATATGGTATTACGTTATAACGTATTACGTTATATGCTATAACGTCATATGGTATAACGTTATAACGTATTACGTTATATGGTATTACGTCATAACGTATTACGTTATATGGTATCACGTTATAACGTATTACGTTATATGGCATAACGTTATAACGTATTACGTTATATGGTATTACGATATAACGTATTACGATATATGGTATAAGGTTATAACGTATTACGTTATATGGTATAACGTCAAATGGTATCACGTTATAATGTATTACGTCATATTGTATAACGTTATAACGTAATACGTTATATGGTATAACGTCATATGGTATAACGGTACAACGTATTACGTTATATTTTATTACGTTATAACGTATTACGTTATATGGTATAACGTTATAACGTATTACCTTATATGGTATAACGTCATATGGTATAACGTTATAACGTATTACGTTATATGGTATTACGTTATAACGTATTACGTTATATGTTATAATGTTATAACGTATTACGTTATATGGTATAACGTTATAACGTATTACGTTATATGGTATTACGTCAAAACGTATTACGTTATGTGGTATAACTTTTTTAACCTATTACGTTATATGGTATTACGTCATAACGTAATACGTTATATGGTATAACGTTATAACGTATTACGTTATATGCTATAACGTCATATGGTATAACGTTATAACGTATTACGATATATGGTATTACGTTATAACGTATTACGTTATATGTTATAACGTTATAACGTATTACGTTATATGGTATTACGTTATAACGTATTACGTTATATGGTATAACGTTATAACGTATTACCTTATATGGTAAAACGTCATATGGTATAAGGTTATAACGTATTACGTTATATAGTATAACGTCATATGGTATAACGTTATAACGTATTACGTTATATGGTATAACGATATAACGTATTACGTTATATGCTATAACGTTATATGGTATAACGTTATAAGGTATTACGTTATATGGTATAACGTTATAACATATTACGTTATATGGTATTACGTTATAACGTATTACGTTATATGGCATAACGTCATATGGTATAACGTTATAACGTACTACGTTATATGGTATTACGTTATAACGTATTACGTTATATGGTATAACGTTATAACGTATTACGTTATATGGTATTACGTTATAACGTATTACGTTATATGGTATAACGTTATAACGTATTACGTTATATGGTATAACGTCATATGGTATAACGTTATAATGTATTACGTCATATTGTATAACGTTATAACGTAATACGTTATATGGTATAACGTCATATGGTATAACGTTATAACGTATTACGTTATATGGTATAACGTTATAACGTATTACCTTATATGGTATAACGTCATATGGTATAACGTTATAACGTATTACGTTATATGGTATAACGTTATAACGTATTAGGTTATATGGTATTACGTTATATCTTATTACGTTATATGGTATAACGTTATAACGTATTACGTTATATAGTATAACGTCATATGGTATAACGTTAAAACGTATTACGTTATATGGTATTACGTCATAGCGTAATACGTTATATGGTATAACGTTATAACGTATTACGTTATATGCTATAACGTCATATGGTATAACGTTATAACGTATTACGTCATATGGTATAACGTTATAACGTATTACGTTATATGGTATTACGTTATAACGTATTACGTTATATGGTATAACGTTATAACGTATTACGTTATATGGTATAACGTCATATGGTATAACGTTATAATGTATTACGTCATATTGTATAACGTTATAACGTAATACGTTATATGGTATAACGTCATATGGTATAACGGTACAACGTATTACGTTATATTTTATTACGTTATAACGTATTACGTTATATGGTATAACGTTATAACGTATTACCTTATATGGTATAACGTCATATGGTATAACGTTATAACGTATTACGTTATATGGCATTACGTTATAACGTATTACGTTATATGGTATAACGTTATAACGTATTACGTTATATGGTATAACGTCATATGGTATAACGTTATAACGTATTACGTTATATGGTATTACGTTATAACGTATTACGTTATATGGTACAACGTTATAACGTATTACCTTATATGGTATAACGTCAAATGGTATCACGTTATAATGTATTACGTTATATGGTATTACGTCATAACGTATTACGTTATATGGTATAACGTTATAACGTATTACGTTATATGCTATAACGTCATATGGTATAACGATATAACGTATTACGTTATATGGTATTACGTTATAACGTATTACGTTATATGCTATAACGTCATATGGTATAACGTTATAACGTATTACGTTATATGGCATTACGTTATAACGTATTACGTTATATGGTATAACGTTATAACGTATTACGTTATATGGTATTACGTTATAACGTATTACGTTATATGGTATAACGTTATAACGTATTACGTTATATGCTATAACGTCATATGGTATAACGTTATAACGTATTACGTAATATGGCATTACGTTATAACGTATTACGTTATATGGTATAACGTTATAACGTATTACGTTATATGGTATAACGTTATAACGTATTACGTTATATGGTATTACGTTATAACGTATTACGTTATATGGTATAACGTTATAACGTATTACGTTATATGGTATTACGTTATAACGTATTACGTTATATGGTATAACGTTATAACGTATTACGTTATATGGTATAACGTCATATGGTATAACGTTATAATGTATTACGTCATATTGTATAACATTATAACGTAATACGTTATATGGTATAACGTCATATGGTATAACGTTATAACGTATTACGTTATATGGTATTACGTTATAACGTATTACGTTATATGGAACAACGTTATAACGTATTACGTTATGTGGTATAACTTTTTTAACGTTTTACGTTATATGGTATTACGTCATAACGTAATACGTTATATGGTATAACGTTATAACGTATTACCTTATATGCTATAACGTCATATGGTATAACGTTATAACGTATTAAGTTATATGGTATTACGTTATAACGTATTACGTTATATGTTATAACGTTATAACGTATTACCTTCTATGGTATAACGTCATATGGTATAACGTTATAACGTATTACGTTATATGGTATTACGTCAAAACGTATTACGTTATGTGGTATAACTTTTTTAACCTATTACGTTATATGGTATTACGTCATAACGTAATACGTTATATGGTATTACGTTATATCTTATTACGTTATATGGTATAACGTTATAACGTATTACGTTATATAGTATAACGTCATATGGTATAACGTTAAAACGTATTACGTTATATGGTATTACGTCATAACGTAATACGTTATATGGTATAACGTTATAACGTATTACGTTATATGCTATAACGTCATATGGTATAACGTTATAACGTATTACGTCATATGGTATAACGTTATAACGTATTATGTTATATGGCATTACGTTATAACGTATTACGTTATATGGTATAACGTTATAACGTATTACGTTATATGGTATAACGTCATATGGTATAACGTTATAACGTATTACGTTATATGGTATTACGTTATAACGTATTACGTTATATGGTACAACGTTATAACGTATTACCTTATATGGTATAACGTCAAATGGTATCACGTTATAATGTATTACGTTATATGGTATTACGTCATAACGTATTACGTTATATGGCATAACGTTATAACGTATTACGTTATATGCTATAACGTCATATGGTATAACGATATAACGTATTACGTTATATGGTATTACGTTATAACGTATTACGTTATATGCTATAACGTCATATGGTATAACGTTATAACGTATTACGTTATATGGCATTACGTTATAACGTATTACGTTATCTGGTATAACGTTATAACGTATTACGTTATATGGTATTACGTTATAACGTATTACGTTATATGGTATAACGTTATAACGTATTACGTTATATGCTATAACGTCATATGGTATAACGTTAGAACGTATTACGTAATATGGCATTACGTTATAACGTATTACGTTATATGGTATAACGTTATAACGTATTACGTTATATGGTATAACGTTATAACGTATTACGTTATATGGTATTACCTTATAACGTATTACGTTATATGGTATAACGTTATAACGTATTACGTTATATGGTATTACGTTATAACGTATTACGTTATATGGTATAACGTTATAACGTATTACGTTATATGGTATTACGTTATAACGTATTACGTTATATGGAACAACGTTATAACATATTACGTTATGTGGTATAACTTTTTTAACGTTTTACGTTATATGGTATTACGTCATAACGTAATACGTTATATGGTATAACGTTATAACGTATTACCTTATATGCTATAACGTCATATGGTATAACGTTATAACGTATTAAGTTATATGGTATTACGTTATAACGTATTACGTTATATGTTATAACGTTATAACGTATTACCTTCTATGGTATAACGTCATATGGTATAACGTTATAACGTATTACGTTATATGGTATTACGTCAAAACGTATTACGTTATGTGGTATAACTTTTTTAACCTATTACGTTATATGGTATTACGTCATAACGTAATACGTTATATGGTATAACGTTATAACGTATTACATTATATGCTATAACGTCATAGGGTATAACGTTATAACGTATTACGTTATATGGTATTACGTTATAACGTATTACCTTATATGGTAAAACGTCATATGGTATAACGTTATAACGTATTACGTTATATAGTATAACGTCATATGGTACAACGTTATAACGTATTACGTTATATGGTATAACGATATAACGTATTACGTTATATGCTATAACGTTATATGGTATAACGTTATAAGGTATTACGTTATATGGTATAACGTTATAACATATTACGTTATATGGTATTACGTTATAACGTATTACGTTATATGGTATTACGTTATAACGTATTACGTTATATGGTATAACGTTACAACTTATTACGTTATATGGTATTACGTCATAACGTATTACGTTATATGGTATAACGTAATAACGTATTACGTTATATGCTATAACGTCATATGGTATAACGTTATAACGTATTACGTTATATGGTATTACGTTATAACGTATTACGTTATATGGTATAACGTTATAACGTATTACGTTATATGGTATAACGTCATATGCTATAACGTTATAATGTATTACGTCATATTGTATAACGTTATAACGTAATACGTTTTATGGTATAACGTCATATGGTATAACGTTATACCGTATTACGTTATATGGTATTACGTTATAACGTATTACGTTATATGGTACAACGTTATAACGTATTACGTTATATGCTATGACGTCATATGGTATAACGTTATAACGTATTACGTTATATGGTATTACGTTATAACGTATTACGTTGTATGGTACAACGTTATAACGTATAACGTTATGTGGTATAACTTTTTTAACGTATTACGTTGTATGGTATTACCTCATAACGTAATACGTTATATGGTATAACGTTATGACGTATTACGTTATATGGTATTACGTCATAACGTATTACGTTATATGGTATCACGTTATAACGTATTACGTTATATGGCATAACGTTATAACGTATTACGTTATATGGTATTACGATATAACGTATTACGATATATGGTATAAGTTTATAACGTATTACGTTATATGGTATAACGTCAAATGGTATCACGTTATAATGTATTACGTCATATTGTATAACGTTATAACGTAATACGTTATATGGTATAACGTCATATGGTATAACGGTACAACGTATTACGTTATATGGTATTACGACAAAACGTATTACGTTATGTGGTATAACTTTTTTAACCTATTACGTTATATGGTATTACGTCATAACGTAATACGTTTAATGGTATAACGTTATAACGTATTACGTTATATGCTATAACGTCATATGGTTTAACGTTATAACGTATTACGTTATATGGTATAACGATATAACGTATTACGTTATATGCTATAACGTTATATGGTATAACGTTATAAGGTATTACGTTATATGGTATAACGTTATAACATATTAGGTTATATGGTATTACGTTATAACGTATTACGTTATATGGTATAACGTCATATGGTATAACGTTATAATGTATTACGTCATATTGTATAACGTTATAACGTAATACGTTTTATGGTATAACGTCATATGGTATAACGTTATAACGTATTACGTTATATGGTATTACGTTATAACGTATTACGTTATATGGTACAACGTTATAACGTATTACGTTATATGCTATAACGTCATATGGTATAACGTTATAACGTATTACGTTATATGGCATTACGTTATAACGTATTACGTTATATGGTATAACGTTATAACGTATTACGTTATATGGTATAACGTTATAACGTATTAGGTTATATGGTATTACGTTATATCTTATTACGTTATATGGTATAACGTTATAACGTATTACGTTATATAGTATAACGTCATATGGTATAACGTTATAACGTATTACGTTATATGGTATAACGTTATAACGTATTACGTTATATGCTATAACGTCATATGGTATAACGTTATAACGTATTACGTAATATGGCATTACGTTATAACGTATTACGTTATATGGTATAACGTTATAACGTATTACCTTATATGGTATAACGTCATATGGTATAACGTTATAACGTATTACGTTATATGGCATTACCTTATAACGTATTACGTTATATGGTATAACGTTATAACGTATTACGTTATATGGTATTACGTTATAACGTATTACGTTATATGGTATAACGTTATAACGTATTACCTTATATGGTATAACGTCATATGGTATAACGTTATAACGTATTACGTTATATGGTATAACGTTATAACGTATTAGGTTATATGGTATTACGTTATATCTTATTACGTTATATGGTATAACGTTATAACGTATTACGTTATATAGTATAACGTCATATGGTATAACGTTATAACGTATTACGTTATATGGTATAACGTTATAACGTATTACGTTATATGCTATAACGTCATATGGTATAACGTTATAACGTATTACGTAATATGGCATTACGTTATAACGTATTACGTTATATGGTATAACGTTATAACGTATTACGTTATATGGTATAACGTTATAACGTATTACGTTATATGGTATTACGTCAAAACGTATTACGTTATGTGGTATAACTTTTTTAACGTATTACGTTATATGGTATTACGTCATAACGTAATACGTTATATGGTATAACGTTATAACGTATTACGTTATATGGTATAACGTTACAACTTATTACGTTATATGGTATTACGTCATAACGTATTACGTTATATGGTATAACGTAATAACGTATTACGTTATATGCTATAACGTCATATGGTATAACGTTATAACGTATTACGTTATATGGTATTACGTTATAATGTATTACGTTATATGGTATAACGTTATAACGTATTACGTTATATGGTATTACGTTTTAACGTATTACGTTATATGGTATAACGTTATAACGTATTACCTTATATGGTATAACGTCATATGGTATAACGTTATAACGTATTGCGTTATTTGGTATAACGTTATAACGTATTACGTTATATGTTATTACGTCATAACGTAATACGTTATATGGTATAACGTTATAACGTATTACGTTATATGCTATAACGTCATATGGTATAACGTTATAACGTATTACGTTATATGGTATTACGTTATAACGTATTACGTTATATGCTATAACGTCATATGGTATAACGTTATAACGTATTACGTTATATGGCATTACGTTATAACGTATTACGTTATATGGTATAACGTTATAACGTATTACGTTATATGGTATTACGTTATAACGTATTACGTTATATGGTATAACGTTATAACGTATTACGTTATATGCTATAACGTCATATGGTATAACGTTATATCGTATTACGTAATATGGCATTACGTTATAACGTATTACGTTATATGGTATAACGTTATAACGTATTACGTTATATGGTATAACGTTATAACGTATTACGTAATATGGCATAACGTTATAACGTATTACGTTATATGGTATAACGTTATAACGTATTACGTTATATGGTATAACGTTATAACGTATTACGTTATATGGTATTACGTCAAAACGTATTACGTTATGTGGTATAACTTTTTTAACGTATTACGTTATATGGTATTACGTCATAACGTAATACGTTATATGGTATAACGTTATAACGTATTACGTTATATGGTATAACGTTACAACTTATTACGTTATATGGTATTACGTCATAACGTATTACGTTATATGGTATAACGTAATAACGTATTACGTTATATGCTATAACGTCATATGGTATAACGTTATAACGTATTACGTAATATGGCATTACGTTATAACGTATTACGTTATATGGTATAACGTTATAACGTATTACGTTATATGGTACAACGTTATAACGTATTACCTTATATGGTATAACGTCACATGGTATCACGTTATAATGTATTACGTTATATGGTATTACGTCATAACGTATTACGTTATATGGTATCACGTTATAACGTATTACGTTATATGGTATTACGCTATAACGTATTACGTTATATTGTATAACGTTATAACGTATTACGTTATATGCTATAACGTCATATGGTATAACGTTATAACGTATTACGTAATATGACATTACGTTATAACGTATTACGTTATATGGTATAACGTTATAACGTATTACGTTATATGGTATAACGTTATAACGTATTAGGTTATATGGTATTACGTTATATCTTATTACGTTATATGGTATAACGTTATAACGTATTACGTTATATAGTATAACGTCATATGGTATAACGTTAAAACGTATTACGTTATATGGTATTACGTCATAACGTAATACGTTATATGGTATAACGTTATAACGTATTACGTTATATGCTATAACGTCATATGGTATAACGTTATAACGTATTACGTCATATGGTATAACGTTATAACGTATTATGTTATATGGCATTACGTTATAACTTATTACGTTATATGGTATAACGTTATAACGTATTACGTTATATGGTATAACGTTATGACGTATTACGTTATATGGTATTACGTTATAACGTATTACGTTATATGGTATTACGTTTTAACGTATTACGTTATATGGTATAACGTTATAACGTAGTACGTTATATGTTATTACGTCATAACGTAATACGTTATATGGTATAACGTTATAACGTATTACGTTATATGCTATAACGTCATATGGTATAACGATATAACGTATTACGTTATATGGTATTACGTTATAACGTATTACGTTATATGCTATAACGTCATATGGTATAACGTTATAACGTATTACCTTATATGGTATAACGTCATATGGTATAACGTTATAACGTATTACGTTATATGGCATTACCTTATAACGGATTACGTTATATGGTATAACGTTATAACGTATTACGTTATATGGTATTACGTTATAACGTATTACGTTATATGGTATAACGTTATAACGTATTACCTTATATGGTATAACGTCATATGGTATAACGTTATAACGTATTACGTTATATGGTATAACGTTATAACGTATTAGGTTATATGGTATTACGTTATATCTTATTACGTTATATGGTATAACGTTATAACGTATTACGTTATATAGTATAACGTCATATGGTATAACGTTATAACGTATTACGTTATATGGTATAACGTTATAACGTATTACGTTATATGGTATAACGTTATAACGTATTACGTTATATGGTATTACGTCAAAACGTATTACGTTATGTGGTATAACTTTTTTAACGTATTACGTTATATGGTATTACGTTATAATGTATTACGTTATATGGTATAACGTTATAACGTATTACGTTATATGGTATAACGTCATATGGTGTAACGTTATAATGTATTACGTCATATTGTATAACGTTATAACGTAATACGTTTTATGGTATAACGTCATATGGTATAACGTTGTAACGTATTACGTTATATGGTATTACGTTATAACGTATTACGTTATATGGTATTACGTCATAACGTATTACGTTATATGGTATAACGTAATAACGTATTACGTTATATGCTATAACGTCATATGGTATAACGTTATAACGTATTACGTTATATGGTATTACGTTATAATGTATTACGTCATATGGTATAACGTTATAACGTATTACGTTATATGGTATTACGTTATAATGTATTACGTTATATGGTATAACGTTATAACGAATTACGTTATATGGTATAACGTCATATGGTGTAACGTTATAATGTATTACGTCATATTGTATAACGTTATAACGTAATACGTTTTATGGTATAACGTCATATGGTATAACGTTGTAACGTATTACGTTATATGGTATAACGTTACAACTTATTACGTTATATGGTATTACGTCATAACGTATTACGTTATTTGGTATAACGTAATAACGTATTACGTTATATGCTATAACGTCATATGGTATAACGTTATAACGTATTACGTTATATGGTATTACGTTATAATGTATTACGTTATATGGTATAACGTTATAACGTATTACGTTATATGGTATAACGTCATATGGTGTAACGTTATAATGTATTACGTCATATTGTATAACGTTATAACGTAATACGTTTTATGGTATAACGTCATATGGTATAACGTTGTAACGTATTACGTTATATGGTATTACGTTATAACGTATTACGTTATATGGTATAACGTTATAACGTATTACGTTATATGGTTTAACGTTATAACGTATTACGTTATATGGTATAACGTTATAACGTATTACGTTATATGGTATTACGTTTTAACGTATTACGTTATATGGTATAACGTTATAACGTATTACCTTATATGGTATAACGTCATATGGTATAACGTTATAACGTATTACGTTATTTGGTATCACGTTATAACGTATTACGTTATATGGTATTACGCTATAACGTATTACGTTATATGGTATAACGTTATAACGTATTACGTTATATGCTATAACGTCATATGGTATAACGTTATAACGTATTACGTAATATGACATTACGTTATAACGTATTACGTTATATGGTATAACGTTATAACGTATTACGTTATATGGTATAACGTTATAACGTATTAGGTTATATGGTATTACGTTATAACGTATTACGTTATATGGTATAACGTTATAACGTATTACCTTATATGGTATAACGTCATATGGTATAACGTTATAACGTATTACGTTATATGGTATAACGTTATAACGTATTACGTTATATGGTATAACGTTATAACGTATTACGTAATATGGCATAACGTTATAACGTATTACGTTATATGGTATAACGTTATAACGTATTACGTTATATGGTATTACGTTATAACGTATTACGTTATATGGTATAACGTTATAACGTATTACGTTATATGCTATAACGTCATATGGTATAACGTTATATCGTATTACGTAATATGGCATTACGTTATAACGTATTACGTTATATGGTATAACGTTATAACGTATTACGTTATATGGTATAACGTTATAACGTATTACGTAATATGGCATAACGTTATAACGTATTACGTTATATGGTATAACGTTATAACGTATTACGTTATATGGTATAACGTTATAACGTATTACGTTATATGGTATTACGTCAAAACGTATTACGTTATGTGGTATAACTTTTTTAACGTATTACGTTATATGGTATTACGTCATAACGTAATACGTTATATGGTATAACGTTATAACGTATTACGTTATATGGTATAACGTTACAACTTATTACGTTATATGGTATTACGTCATAACGTATTACGTTATATGGTATAACGTAATAACGTATTACGTTATATGCTATAACGTCATATGGTATAACGTTATAACGTATTACGTAATATGGCATTACGTTATAACGTATTACGTTATATGGTATAACGTTATAACGTATTACGTTATATGGTACAACGTTATAACGTATTACCTTATATGGTATAACGTCAAATGGTATCACGTTATAATGTATTACGTTATATGGTATTACGTCATAACGTATTACGTTATATGGTATCACGTTATAACGTATTACGTTATATGGTATTACGCTATAACGTATTACGTTATATTGTATAACGTTATAACGTATTACGTTATATGCTATAACGTCATATGGTATAACGTTATAACGTATTACGTAATATGACATTACGTTATAACGTATTACGTTATATGGTATAACGTTATAACGTATTACGTTATATGGTATAACGTTATAACGTATTAGGTTATATGGTATTACGTTATATCTTATTACGTTATATGGTATAACGTTATAACGTATTACGTTATATAGTATAACGTCATATGGTATAACGTTAAAACGTATTACGTTATATGGTATTACGTCATAACGTAATACGTTATATGGTATAACGTTATAACGTATTACGTTATATGCTATAACGTCATATGGTATAACGTTATAACGTATTACGTCATATGGTATAACGTTATAACGTATTATGTTATATGGCATTACGTTATAACTTATTACGTTATATGGTATAACGTTATAACGTATTACGTTATATGGTATAACGTTATGACGTATTACGTTATATGGTATTACGTTATAACGTATTACGTTATATGGTATTACGTTTTAACGTATTACGTTATATGGTATAACGTTATAACGTAGTACGTTATATGTTATTACGTCATAACGTAATACGTTATATGGTATAACGTTATAACGTATTACGTTATATGCTATAACGTCATATGGTATAACGATATAACGTATTACGTTATATGGTATTACGTTATAACGTATTACGTTATATGCTATAACGTCATATGGTATAACGTTATAACGTATTACCTTATATGGTATAACGTCATATGGTATAACGTTATAACGTATTACGTTATATGGCATTACCTTATAACGGATTACGTTATATGGTATAACGTTATAACGTATTACGTTATATGGTATTACGTTATAACGTATTACGTTATATGGTATAACGTTATAACGTATTACCTTATATGGTATAACGTCATATGGTATAACGTTATAACGTATTACGTTATATGGTATAACGTTATAACGTATTAGGTTATATGGTATTACGTTATATCTTATTACGTTATATGGTATAACGTTATAACGTATTACGTTATATAGTATAACGTCATATGGTATAACGTTATAACGTATTACGTTATATGGTATAACGTTATAACGTATTACGTTATATGGTATAACGTTATAACGTATTACGTTATATGGTATTACGTCAAAACGTATTACGTTATGTGGTATAACTTTTTTAACGTATTACGTTATATGGTATTACGTTATAATGTATTACGTTATATGGTATAACGTTATAACGTATTACGTTATATGGTATAACGTCATATGGTGTAACGTTATAATGTATTACGTCATATTGTATAACGTTATAACGTAATACGTTTTATGGTATAACGTCATATGGTATAACGTTGTAACGTATTACGTTATATGGTATTACGTTATAACGTATTACGTTATATGGTATTACGTCATAACGTATTACGTTATATGGTATAACGTAATAACGTATTACGTTATATGCTATAACGTCATATGGTATAACGTTATAACGTATTACGTTATATGGTATTACGTTATAATGTATTACGTCATATGGTATAACGTTATAACGTATTACGTTATATGGTATTACGTTATAATGTATTACGTTATATGGTATAACGTTATAACGAATTACGTTATATGGTATAACGTCATATGGTGTAACGTTATAATGTATTACGTCATATTGTATAACGTTATAACGTAATACGTTTTATGGTATAACGTCATATGGTATAACGTTGTAACGTATTACGTTATATGGTATAACGTTACAACTTATTACGTTATATGGTATTACGTCATAACGTATTACGTTATTTGGTATAACGTAATAACGTATTACGTTATATGCTATAACGTCATATGGTATAACGTTATAACGTATTACGTTATATGGTATTACGTTATAATGTATTACGTTATATGGTATAACGTTATAACGTATTACGTTATATGGTATAACGTCATATGGTGTAACGTTATAATGTATTACGTCATATTGTATAACGTTATAACGTAATACGTTTTATGGTATAACGTCATATGGTATAACGTTGTAACGTATTACGTTATATGGTATTACGTTATAACGTATTACGTTATATGGTATAACGTTATAACGTATTACGTTATATGGTTTAACGTTATAACGTATTACGTTATATGGTATAACGTTATAACGTATTACGTTATATGGTATTACGTTTTAACGTATTACGTTATATGGTATAACGTTATAACGTATTACCTTATATGGTATAACGTCATATGGTATAACGTTATAACGTATTACGTTATTTGGTATCACGTTATAACGTATTACGTTATATGGTATTACGCTATAACGTATTACGTTATATGGTATAACGTTATAACGTATTACGTTATATGCTATAACGTCATATGGTATAACGTTATAACGTATTACGTAATATGACATTACGTTATAACGTATTACGTTATATGGTATAACGTTATAACGTATTACGTTATATGGTATAACGTTATAACGTATTAGGTTATATGGTATTACGTTATAACGTATTACGTTATATGGTATAACGTTATAACGTATTACCTTATATGGTATAACGTCATATGGTATAACGTTATAACGTATTACGTTATATGGTATAACGTTATAACGTATTAGGTTATATGGTATTACGTTATATCTTATTACGTTATATGGTATAACGTTATAACGTATTACGTTATATAGTATAACGTCATATGGTATAACGTTAAAACGTATTACGTTATATGGTATTACGTCATAACGTAATACGTTATATGGTATAACGTTATAACGTATTACGTTATATGCTATAACGTCATATGGTATAACGTTATAACGTATTACGTCATATGGTATAACGTTATAACGTATTATGTTATATGGCATTACGTTATAACTTATTACGTTATATGGTATAACGTTATAACGTATTACGTTATATGGTATAACGTTATGACGTATTACGTTATATGGTATTACGTTATAACGTATTACGTTATATGGTATTACGTTTTAACGTATTACGTTATATGGTATAACGTTATAACGTAGTACGTTATATGTTATTACGTCATAACGTAATACGTTATATGGTATAACGTTATAACGTATTACGTTATATGCTATAACGTCATATGGTATAACGATATAACGTATTACGTTATATGGTATTACGTTATAACGTATTACGTTATATGCTATAACGTCATATGGTATAACGTTATAACGTATTACCTTATATGGTATAACGTCATATGGTATAACGTTATAACGTATTACGTTATATGGCATTACCTCATAACGTATTACGTTATATGGTATAACGTTATAACGTATTACGTTATATGGTATTACGTTATAACGTATTACGTTATATGGTATAACGTTATAACGTATTACCTTATATGGTATAACGTCATATGGTATAACGTTATAACGTATTACGTTATATGGTATAACATTATAACGTATTAGGTTATATGGTATTACGTTATATCTTATTACGTTATATGGTATAACGTTATAACGTATTACGTTATATAGTATAACGTCATATGGTATAACGTTATAACGTATTACGTTATATGGTATAACGTTATAACGTATTACGTTATATGCTATAACGTCATATGGTATAACGTTATAACGTATTACGTAATATGGCATTACGTTATAACGTATTACGTTATATGGTATAACGTTATAACGTATTACGTTATATGGCATTACGTTATAACGTATTACGTTATATGGTATAACGTTATAACGTATTACGTTATATGGTATAACGTTATAACGTATTACGTTATATGGTATAACATTATAACGTATTAGGTTATATGGTATTACGTTATATCTTATTACGTTATATGGTATAACGTTATAACGTATTACGTTATATGGTATAACGTCATATGGTATAACGTTATAACGTATTACGTTATATGGTATAACGTTATAACGTATTACCTTATATGGTATAACGTCATATGTTATAACGTTATAACGTATTACGTTATATGGTATAACGTTATAACGTATTACGTTATATGGTATCACGTAATAACGTATTACGTTATATGGCATAACGTTATAACGTATTACCTTATATGGTATAACGTCATATGTTATAACGTTATAACGTATTACGTTATATGGTATAACGTCATATGGTATAACGCTATACTGTATTACGTTATATGGTATCACGTTATAACGTATTACGCTATATATGGCATAACGTTATAACGTATTACATTATATGGTATTACGTCATAACGTATTACGTTATATGGTATAACGTTATAACGTATTACGTTATATAGTATAACGTTATAACGTAATACGTTATATGGTATAACGTCTCATGGTATAACGTTATAACGTATTACGTTATATGGTATAACGTTAAAACGTATTACGTTAAATGGTATATCGTTAAAACGTATTACCTTATATGGTATAACGTCATATGGTACAACGTTATAACGTATTACGTTATATGGTATTACGTCATAACGTAATACGTTATATGGTATAACGTTATAACGTATTACGTTATATGGTATTACGTTATAACGTATTACGTTATATGGTATAACGTTATAATGTATTACGTAATATTGTATAATGTTATAACGTAATACGTTATATGGTATAACGTCTCATGGTATAACGTTATAACGTATTACGTTATATGGTATTACGTTATAACGTATTACGTTAAATGGTATATCGTTATAACGTATTACCTTATACGGTATAACGTCATATGGTATAACGTTATAACGTATTACGTTATATGGTATTACGTCATAACGTAATACGTTATATGGTATAATGTTATAACGTATTACGTTAAATGGTATATCGTTAAAACGCATTACCTTATATGGTATAACGTCATATGGTATAACGTTATAACGTATTACGTTATATGGTATTACGTCATAACGTAATACGTTATATGGTATAACGTCTCATGGTATAACGTTATAACGTATTACGTTATATGGTATTACGTTATAACGTATTACGTTAAATGGTATATCGTTAAAACGTATTACCTTATATGGTATAACGTCATATGGTATAACGTTATAACGTATTACGTTATATGGTATTACGTCATAACGTAATACGTTATATGGTATAACGTCATATGTTATAACGTTATAACTTATTACGTTATATGGTATAGCGTCATATGGTATAACGTTATAACGTATTACGTTATATGGTATCACGTTATAACGTATTACGTTATATGGCATAACGTTATAACGTATTACATTATATGGTATTACGTCATAACGTATTACGTTATATGGTATAACGTTATAACGTATTACGTTATATGGCATATCGTTATAACGTATTACATTATGTGGTATTACGTTATAACGTATTACGTTATATGGTATAACGTTATAACGTATTACCTTATATGGTATAACGTCATACGTTATAACGTTATAACGTATTACGTTATATGGTATAACGTCATATGGTATAACGTTATAATGTATTACGTTATATGGTATCACGTTATAACGTATTACGTTATATGGCATAACGTTATAACGTATTACCTTATATGGTATAACGTCATATGTTATAACGTTATAACGTATTACGTTATATGGTATAACGTCAATGGTATAACGTTATGACGTATTACGTTATATGGTATCACGTTATAACGTATTACGTTATATGGCATAACGTTATAACGTATTACCTTATATGGTATAACGTCATATATTATAACGTTATAACGTATTACGTTATATGGTATAACGTCATATGGTATAACGTTATAACGTATTACGTCATATTGTATAACGTTATAACGTAATACGTTATATGGTATAACGTCTCATGGTATAACGTTATGACGTATTACGTTATATGTTATTACGTTATAATATTACGTTAAATGGTATATCGTTATAACGTATTACGTTATATGCTATAACGTCATATGGTATAACGTTATAATGTATTACCTCATATTGTATAATGTTATAACGTAATACGTTATATGGTATTACGTCATAACGTAATACGTTATATGGTATAACGTTATAACGTATTACGATATATGCTATAACGTCATATGGTATAACGTTATAATGTATTACGTCATATTGTATAATGTTATAACGTAGTACGTTATATGGTATAACGTCTCATGGTATAACGTTATAACGTATTACGTTAAATGGTATATCGTTATAACGTATTACCTTATATGGTATAACGTCATATGGTATAACGTTATAACGTATTACCTTATATGGTATAACGTCATATGGTATAACGTTATAACGTATTACGTTATATGGTATAACGTCATATGTTATAACGTTATAACTTATTACGTTATATGGTATAGCGTCATATGGTATAACGTTATAAAGTATTACGTTATATGGTATCACGTTATAACGTATTACGTTATATGGCATAACGTTATAACGTATTACATTATATGGTATTACGTCATAACGTATTACGTTATATGGTATAACGTTATAACGTATTACGTTATATGGCATAACGTTATAACGTATTACATTATGTGGTATTACGTTATAACGTATTACGTTATATGGCATAACGTTTTAACGTATTACATTATATGGTATTACGTCATAACGTATTACGTTATATGGTATAACGTTATAACGTATTACGTTATATGGCATAACGTTATAACGTATTAGATTATGTGGTATTACGTTATATGGTATTACGTCATAATGTATTACGTTATATGGTATATCGTTATAACGTATTACCTTATATGCTATAACGTAATATAGTATAACGTTATAACGTATTATGTTATATGGTATTACGTTATAACGTATTACGTTATATGGTATCACGTTTTAACGTATTACGTTATATGGTATTACGTCAGAACGTATTACGTTATATGGTATAACGTTATAACGTATTACGTTATATGGTATAACGTCATATGGTATAACGTTATGACGTATTACGTTATATGGTATAACGTTATAACGTATTACGTTATATGCTATAACGTCATATGGTATAACGTTATAATGTATTACGTCATATTGTATAACGTTATAACGTAATACGTTATATGGTATATCGTCATATGGTATAACGTTATACCGTATTATGTTATATGGTATTACGTTATAACGTAATACGTTATATGGTATAACGTTATAACGTATTACCTTATATGGTATAACGTCATATGGTATAACGTTATAACGTATTACGTTAAATGGTATTACGTCATAACGTATTACGTTATATGGTATAACGTTATAACGTATTACCTTATATGGTATAACGTCATAAGGTATAACGTTATCATGTATTACGTCATATTGTATAATGTTATAACGTAATACGTTATATGGTATAACGTCTCATGGTATAACGTTATAACGTATTACGTTATATGGTATTACGTTATAACGTATTACGTTAAATGCTATATCGTTATAACGTATTACCTTATATGGTATAACGTCATATGTTATAACGTTATAACGTATTACGTTATATGGTATTACGTCATAACGTAATACGTTATATGGTATAACGTTATATCGTATTACGTTATATGGTATCACGTTATAACGTATTACGTTATATGGCATAACGTTATAACGTATTACATTATATGGTATTACGTCATAACGTATTACGTTATATGGTATAACGTTATAACGTATTACGTTATATGGCATATCGTTATAATGTATTACATTATGTGGTATTACGTTATAACGTATTACGTTATATGGTATAACGTTATAACGTATTACGTTATATGGTATAACGTCATATGGTATAACGTTATAACGTATTACGTTATATGGTATAACGTTATAACGTATTACCTTATATGGTATAACGTCATATGTTATAACGTTATAACGTATTACGTTATATGGTATAACGTCAATGGTATAACGTTATGACGTATTACGTTATATGGTATCACGTTATAACGTATTACGTTATATGGCATAACGTTATAACGTATTACCTTATATGGTATAACGTCATATATTATAACGTTATAACGTATTACGTTATATGGTATAACGTCATATGGTATAACGTTATAACGTATTACGTCATATTGTATAACGTTATAACGTAATACGTTATATGGTATAACGTCTCATGGTATAACGTTATGACGTATTACGTTATATGTTATTACGTTATAATATTACGTTAAATGGTATATCGTTATAACGTATTACGTTATATGCTATAACGTCATATGGTATAACGTTATAATGTATTACCTCATATTGTATAATGTTATAACGTAATACGTTATATGGTATTACGTCATAACGTAATACGTTATATGGTATAACGTTATAACGTATTACGTTATATGCTATAACGTCATATGGTATAACGTTATAATGTATTACGTCATATTGTATAATGTTATAACGTAGTACGTTATATGGTATAACGTCTCATGGTATAACGTTATAACGTATTACGTTAAATGGTATATCGTTATAACGTATTACCTTATATGGTATAACGTCATATGGTATAACGTTATAACGTATTACCTTATATGGTATAACGTCATATGGTATAACGTTATAACGTATTACGTTATATGGTATAACGTCATATGTTATAACGTTATAACTTATTACGTTATATGGTATAGCGTCATATGGTATAACGTTATAACGTATTACGTTATATGGTATCACGTTATAACGTATTACGTTATATGGCATAACGTTATAACGTATTACATTATATGGTATTACGTCATAACGTATTACGTTATATGGTATAACGTTATAACGTAATACGTTAAATGGCATAACGTTATAACGTATTACATTATGTGGTATTACGTTATAACGTATTACGTTATATGGCATAACGTTTTAACGTATTACATTATATGGTATTACGTCATAACGTATTACGTTATATGGTATAACGTTATAACGTATTACGTTATATGGCATAACGTTATAACGTATTAGATTATGTGGTATTACGTTATATGGTATTACGTCATAATGTATTACGTTATATGGTATATCGTTATAACGTATTACGTTATATGCTATAACGTAATATAGTATAACGTTATAACGTATTATGTTATATGGTATTACGTTATAACGTATTACGTTATATGGTATCACGTTTTAACGTATTACGTTATATGGTATTACGTCAGAACGTATTACGTTATATGGTATAACGTTATAACGTATTACGTTATATGGTATAACGTCATATGGTATAACGTTATGACGTATTACGTTATATGGTATAACGTTATAACGTATTACGTTATATGCTATAACGTCATATGGTATAACGTTATAATGTATTACGTCATATTGTATAACGTTATAACGTAATACGTTATATGGTATATCGTCATATGGTATAACGTTATACCGTATTATGTTATATGGTATTACGTTATAACGTAATACGTTATATGGTATAACGTTATAACGTATTACCTTATATGGTATAACGTCATATGGTATAACGTTATAACGTATTACGTTAAATGGTATTACGTCATAACGTATTACGTTATATGGTATAACGTTATAACGTATTACCTTATATGGTATAACGTCATAAGGTATAACGTTATCATGTATTACGTCATATTGTATAATGTTATAACGTAATACGTTATATGGTATAACGTCTCATGGTATAACGTTATAACGTATTACGTTATATGGTATTACGTTATAACGTATTACGTTAAATGCTATATCGTTATAACGTATTACCTTATATGGTATAACGTCATATGTTATAACGTTATAACGTATTACGTTATATGGTATTACGTCATAACGTAATACGTTATATGGTATAACGTTATAACGTATTACGTTATATGGTATCACGTTATAACGTATTACGTTATATGGCATAACGTTATAACGTATTACATTATATGGTATTACGTCATAACGTATTACGTTATATGGTATAACGTTATAACGTATTACGTTATATGGCATATCGTTATAACGTATTACATTATGTGGTATTACGTTATAACGTATTACGTTATATGGTATAACGTTATAACGTATTACGTTATATGGTATAACGTCATATGGTATAACGTTATAACGTATTACGTTATATGGTATAACGTTATAACGTATTACCTTATATGGTATAACGTCATATGTTATAACGTTATAACGTATTACGTTATATGGTATAACGTCATATGGTATAACGTTATAACGTATTACGTTATATGGTATCACGTTATAACGTATTACGTTATATGGCATAACGTTATAACGTATTACCTTATATGGTATAACGTCATATGTTATAACGTTATAACGTATTACGTTATATGGTATAACGTCATATGGTATAACGTTATAACGTATTACGTTATATGGTACCACGTTATAACGTATTACGTTATATGGCATAACGTTATAACGTATTACGTTATATGGTATAACGGTATAACGTATTACCTTATATGGTATAACGTCATATGGTATAACGTTATAACGTATTACGTTATACGGTATAACGTTATAACGTATTACGTTATATGGTAAAACGTCATATGGTATAACGTTATAACGTACTACCTTATATGGTATAACGTCATATGGAATAACGTTATAACGTATTACGTTATATGGTATTACGTCATAACGTCATACGTTATATGGTATAACGTTATAACGTATTATGTTATATGGTATTACGTTATAACGTATTACGTTATATGCTATAACGTCATATGGTATAACGTTATAATGTATTACGTCATATTGTATAACGTTATAACGTAATACGTTATATGGTATAACGTCTCGTGGTATAACGTTATAACGTATTACGTTATATGGTATTACGTTATAACGTATTACGTTAAATGGTATATCGTTATAACGTATTACCTTATATGGTATAACGTTATAACGTATTACGTTATATGCTATAACGTCATATGGTATAACGTTATAACGTATTACGTTAAATGGTATATCGTTATAATGTATTACCTTATATGGTATAACGTCATATGGTATAACGTTATAACGTATTACGTTATATGCTATAACGTCATATCGTATAACGTTATAATGTATTACGTCATATTGTATAACGTTATAATGTAATACGTTATATGGTATAACGTCTCATGGTATAACGTTATAACGTATTACGTTATATGGTATTACGTTATAACGTATTACGTTAAATGGTATATCGTTATAACGTATTACCTTATATGGTATAACGTCATATGGTATAACGTTATAACGTATTACGTTATATGATATAACGTCATATGGTATAACGTTATAATGTATTACGTCATATTGTATAACGTTATAACGTAATACGTTATATGGTATAACGTCTCATGGTATAACGTTATAACGTATTACGTTATATGGTATTACGTTATAACGTATTACGTTAAATGGTATATCGTTATAACGTATTACCTTATATGGTATAATGTCATATGGTATAACGTTATAACGTAATACGTTATATGGTATAACGTCTCATGGTATAACGTTATAACGTATTACGTTATATGGTATTACGTTATAACCTATTACGTTAAATGGTATATCGTTATAACGTATTACCTTATATGGTATAACGTCATATGGTATAACGTTATAACGTATTACGTTATATGGTATTACGTCATAACGTAATACGTTATATGGTATAACGTTATAACGTATTACGTTATATGGTATCACGTTATAACGTATTACGTTATATGGCATAACGTTACAACGTATTACATTATATGGTATTACGTCATAACGTATTACGTTATATGGTATAACGTTATAACGTATTACGTTATATGGTATAACGTCATATGGTATAACGTTGTAACGTATTGCGTTATATGGTATAACGTCAATGGTATAACGTTATGACGTATTACGTTATATGGTATCACGTTATAACGTATTACGTTATATGGCATAACGTTATAACGTATTACCTTATATGGTATAACGTCATATATTATAACGTTATAACGTATTACGTTATATGGTATAACGTCATATGGTATAACGTTATAACGTATTACGTCATATTGTATAACGTTATAACGTAATACGTTATATGGTATAACGTCTCATGGTATAACGTTATGACGTATTACGTTATATGTTATTACGTTATAATATTACGTTAAATGGTATATCGTTATAACGTATTACGTTATATGCTATAACGTCATATGGTATAACGTTATAATGTATTACCTCATATTGTATAATGTTATAACGTAATACGTTATATGGTATTACGTCATAACGTAATACGTTATATGGTATAACGTTATAACGTATTACGTTATATGCTATAACGTCATATGGTATAACGTTATAATGTATTACGTCATATTGTATAATGTTATAACGTAGTACGTTATATGGTATAACGTCTCATGGTATAACGTTATAACGTATTACGTTAAATGGTATATCGTTATAACGTATTACCTTATATGGTATAACGTCATATGGTATAACGTTATAACGTATTACCTTATATGGTATAACGTCATATGGTATAACGTTATAACGTATTACGTTATATGGTATAACGTCATATGTTATAACGTTATAACTTATTACGTTATATGGTATAGCGTCATATGGTATAACGTTATAACGTATTACGTTATATGGTATCACGTTATAACGTATTACGTTATATGGCATAACGTTATAACGTATTACATTATATGGTATTACGTCATAACGTATTACGTTATATGGTATAACGTTATAACGTAATACGTTAAATGGCATAACGTTATAACGTATTACATTATGTGGTATTACGTTATAACGTATTACGTTATATGGCATAACGTTTTAACGTATTACATTATATGGTATTACGTCATAACGTATTACGTTATATGGTATAACGTTATAACGTATTACGTTATATGGCATAACGTTATAACGTATTAGATTATGTGGTATTACGTTATATGGTATTACGTCATAATGTATTACGTTATATGGTATATCGTTATAACGTATTACGTTATATGCTATAACGTAATATAGTATAACGTTATAACGTATTATGTTATATGGTATTACGTTATAACGTATTACGTTATATGGTATCACGTTTTAACGTATTACGTTATATGGTATTACGTCAGAACGTATTACGTTATATGGTATAACGTTATAACGTATTACGTTATATGGTATAACGTCATATGGTATAACGTTATGACGTATTACGTTATATGGTATAACGTTATAACGTATTACGTTATATGCTATAACGTCATATGGTATAACGTTATAATGTATTACGTCATATTGTATAACGTTATAACGAAATACGTTATATGGTATATCGTCATATGGTATAACGTTATACCGTATTATGTTATATGGTATTACGTTATAACGTAATACGTTATATGGTATAACGTTATAACGTATTACCTTATATGGTATAACGTCATATGGTATAACGTTATAACGTATTACGTTAAATGGTATTACGTCATAACGTATTACGTTATATGGTATAACGTTATAACGTATTACCTTATATGGTATAACGTCATAAGGTATAACGTTATCATGTATTACGTCATATTGTATAATGTTATAACGTAATACGTTATATGGTATAACGTCTCATGGTATAACGTTATAACGTATTACGTTATATGGTATTACGTTATAACGTATTACGTTAAATGCTATATCGTTATAACGTATTACCTTATATGGTATAACGTCATATGTTATAACGTTATAACGTATTACGTTATATGGTATTACGTCATAACGTAATACGTTATATGGTATAACGTTATAACGTATTACGTTATATGGTATTACGTCATAACGTAATACGTTATATGGTATAACGTTATAACGTATTACGTTATATGGTATTACGTCATAACGTAATACGTTATATGGTATAACGTTATAACGTATTACGTTATATGGTAGTACGTTATAACGTATTGCGTTATATGGTATAACGTTATAACGTATTACCTTATATGGTATAACGTCATATGGTATAACGTTATAACGTATTACGTTATATGGTATAACGTAATAGCGTATTACGTTATATGCTATAACGTCATACGGTATAACGTTATAACGCAATACGTTATATGGTATTACGTTATAACGTATTACCTTATATGGTATAACGTTATAACGTATTACGTTATATGGTATAACGTCATATGGTATAACGTTATAACGTATTACGTTATATGGTATTACGTCATAACGAAATACGTTATATGGTGTAACGTTGTAACGTATTACGTTACATGGTATTACGTTATAACGCATTGCGTTATATGGTATAACGTTATAACGTATTACCTTATATGGTATAACGTCATATGGTATAACGTTATAACGTATTACGTTATATGGTATAACGTTATAACGTATTACCTTATATGTTATAACGTCATATGGTATAACGTTATAACGTATTACGTTATATGGTATAACGTTATAACGCATTACGTTATATGGTATAACGTCATATGGTATAACGTTATGACGTATTACGTTATATGATATTACGTCATAACGTATTACGTTATGTGGTATAACGTTATAACATATTACGTTATATGCTATAACGTCATATGGTATAACGTTATAATGTATTACGTCATATTGTTTAACGTTATAACGTAATACGTTATATGGTATAACGTCATATGGTATAACGTTATAACGTATTACGTTATATGGTATTACGTCATAACGTAATACGTTATATGGTATAACGTTATAACGTATTACGTTATATGGTATAACGTTATAACGTATTACGTTATATGCTATAACGTCATATGGTATAACGTTATAATGTATTACGTCATATTGTTTAACGTTATAACGTAATACGTTATATGGTATAACGTTATAACGTATAACGTCATATGGTATAACGTTATAACGTATTACGTTATATGGTATTACGTTATAACGTATTACGTTATATGGTATAACGTTATAACGTATTACCTTATATGGTATAACGTCATATGGTATAACGTTATAACGTATTACGTTATATGGTATAAGGTAATAACGTATTACGTTATATGCTATAACGTCATACGGTATAACGCTATAACGCAATACGTTATATGGTATTACGTTATAACGTATTACGTTATATGGTATAACGTTATAACGTATTACGTTATATGGTATAACGTCATATGGTATAACGTTATAATGTATTACGTCATATTGTATAACGTTATAACGTAATACGTTATATGGTATAACGTCATATGGTATAACGTTACAACGTATTACGTTTTATGGTATTACGTCATAACGTAATACGTTATATGGTATAACGTTATAACGTATTACGTTATATGGTATAACGTTATAACGTATTACGATATATGGTATTACGTTATAACGTATTACCTTATATAGTATAACGTCATATGGTGTAACGTTATAATGTATTACGTTATATGGTATTACGTTATAACGTATTGCGTTATGACGTATTACGTTATATGATATTACGTCATAACGTATTACGTTATATGGTATAACGTTATAACGTATTACGTTATATGCTATAACGTCATATGGTATAACGTTATAATGTATTACGTCATATTGTTTAACGTTATAACGTAATACGTTATATGGTATAACGTCATATGGTATAGCGTTATAACGTATTACGTTATATGGTATTACGTCATAACGTAATACGTTATATGGTATAACGTTATAACGTATTACCTTATATGGTATAACGTCATATGGTATAACGTTATAACGTATTACGTTATATGGTATTACGTTATAACGTATTACGTTATATGGTATAACGTCATATGGTATAACGTTATAACGTATTACGTTATATGGTATAACGTTATAACGTATTACCTTATATGGTATAACGTCATATGGTATTACGTCATAACGTAATACGTTATATGGTATAACGTTATAACGTATTACCTTATATGGTATAACGTCATATGGTATAACGTTATAACGTATAACGTCATATGGTATAACGTTATAACGTATTACGTTATATGGTATTACGTTATAACGTATTACGTTATATGGTATAACGTTATAACGTATTACCTTATATGGTATAACGTCATATGGTATAACGTTATAACGTATTACGTTATACGGTATAACGTTATAACGTATTACCTTATATGTTATAACGTCATATGGTATAACGTTATAACGTATTACGTTATATGGTATAACGTTATAACGCATTACGTTATATGGTATAACGTCATATGTTATAACGTTATGACGTATTACGTTATATGATATTACGTCATAACGTATTACGTTATATGGTATAACGTTATAACGTATTACGTTATATGCTATAACGTCATATGGTATAACGTTATAACGTAATACGTTATATGGTATTACGTTATAACGTATTACGTTATATGGTATAACGTTATAACGTATTACGTTATATGGTATAACGTCATATGGTATAACGTTATAACGTAATACGTTATATGGTATTACGTTATAACGTATTACGTTATATGGTATAACGTTATAACGTATTACGTTATATGGTATTACGTTATAACGTATTGCGTTATATGGTATAACGTTATAACGTATTACCTTATATGGTATAACGTCATATGGTATAACGTTATAACGTATTACGTTATATGGTATTACGTTATAACGTATTACCTTATATGTTATAACGTCATATGGTATAACGTTATAACGTATTACGTTATATGGTATAACGTTATAACGCATTACGTTATATGGTATAACGTCATATGGTATAACGTTATGACGTATTACGTTATATGATATTACGTCATAACGTATTACGTTATATGGTATAACGTTATAACGTATTACGTTATATGCTATAACGTCATATGGTATAACGTTATAATGTATTACGTCATATTGTTTAACGTTATAACGTAATACGTTATATGGTATAACGTCATATGGTATAGCGTTATAACGTATTACGTTATATGGTATTACGTCATAACGTAATACGTTATATGGTATAACGTTATGACGTATTACGTTATATGATATTAAATTATAACGTATTACGTTATATGGTATAACGTTATAACGTATTACCTTATATGGTATAACGTCATATGGTATAACGTTATAATGTATTACGTTATATGGTATAACGTTATAGCGTATTACGTTATATGATATTACGTCAAAACGAATTACGTTATGTGGTATAACGTTTTTAACGTATTACGCTATATGGTATTACGTCATAACGTAATACGTTATATGGTATAACGTTATAACGTATTACCTTATATGGTATAACGTCATATGGTATAACGTTATAACGTATTACGTTATATGGTATAACGTTATAACGCATTACGTTATATGGTATAACGTCATATGGTATAACGTTATAACGTATTACGTTATATGGTATAACGTTATAACGTGTTACCTTATATGGTATAACGTCATATGGTATTACGTCATAACGTAATACGTTATATGGTATAACGTTATAACGTATTACCTTATATGGTATAACGTCATATGGTATAACGTTATAACGTATAACGTCATATGGTATAACGTTATAACGTATTACGTTATATGGTATTACGTTATAACGTATTACGTTATATGGTATAACGTAATAACGTATTACGTTATATGCTATAACGTCATATGGTATAACGTTATAACGCAATACGTTATATGGTATTACGTTATAACGTATTACGTTATATGGTATAACGTTATAACGTATTACGTTATATGGTATAACGTCATATGGTATAACGTTATACTGTATTACGTCATATTGTATAACGTTATAACGTAATACGTTATATGGTATAACGTCATATGGTATAACATTATAACGTATTACGTTTTATTGTATTACGTCATAACGTAATACGTTATATGGTATAACGTTATAACGTATTACGTTATATGGTATAACGTTATAACGTGTTACGATATATGGTATTACGTTATAACGTATTACGTTATATGGTATAACGTTATAACGTATTACCTTATATAGTATAACGTCATATGGTATAACGTTATAACGTATTACGTTATATGGTATAACGTTATAACGTATAACGTTATATGGTATAACGTAATAACGTATTACGTTATATGCTATAACGTCATATGGTATAACGTTATAACGTATTACGTTATATGGTATAACGTTATAACGTATTACTTTATATGGTATAACGTTATAACGTATTACGTTATATGGTATAACGTTATAACGTATTACCTTATATGGTATAACGTTATAACGTATTACGTTATATGGTGTAACGTCATATGGTATAACGTTATAACGTATTACGTTATATGGTATTACGTTATAACGTATTACATTATATGGTATAACGTTATAACGTATTACGTTATATGGTATTACGTTATAACGTATTGCGTTATATGGTATAACGTTATAACGTATTACCTTATATGGTATAACGTCATATGGTATAACGTTATAACGTATTACGTTATATGGTATTACGTCATAACGTAATACGTTATATGGTATAACGTTATAACGTATTACGTTATATGGTATTAAGTTATAACGTATTACGTTATATGGTATAACGTTATAATGTATTACCTTATATGGTATAACGTTATAACGTATTACGTTATATGGTATAACGTCATATGGTATAACGTTATAACGTATTACGTTATATGGTATTACGTCATAACGTAATACGTTATATGGTATAACGTTATAACGTATTACGTTATATGGTAGTACGTTATAATGTATTGCGTTATATGGTATAACGTTATAACGTATTACCTTATATGGTATAACGTCATATGGTATAACGTTATAACGTATAACGTCATATGGTATAACGTTATAACGTATTACGTTATATGGTATTACGTTATAACGTATTACGTTATATGGTATAACGTTATAACGTATTACCTTATATGGTATAACGTCATATGGTATAACGTTATAACGTATTACGTTATACGGTATAACGTTATAACGTATTACCTTGTATGTTATAACGTCATATGGTGTAACGTTATAACGTATTACGTTATATGGTATAACGTTATAACGCATTACGTTATATGGTATAACGTCATATGGTATAACGTTATGACGTATTACGTTATATGATATTACGTCATAACGTATTACGTTATATGGTATAACGTTATAACGTATTACGTTATATGCTATAACGTCATATGGTATAACGTTATAACGTAATACGTTATATGGTATTACGTTATAACGTATTACGTTATATGGTATAACGTTATAACGTATTACGTTATATGGTATTACGTTATAACGTATTGCGTTATATGGTAAAACGTTATAACGTATTACCTTATATGGTATAACGTCATATGGTATAACGTTATAACGTATTACGTTATATGGTATTACGTTATAACGTATTACGTTATATGGTATAACGTTATAACGTATTACCTTATATGGTATAACGTCATATGGTATAACGTTATAACGTATTACGTTATATGGTGTAACGTTATAACGTATTACCTTATATGTTATAACGTCATATGGTATAACGTTATAACGTATTACGTTATATGGTATAACGTTATAACGCATTACGTTATATGGTATAACGTCATATGGTATAACGTTATGACGTATTACGTTATATGATATTACGTCATAACGTATTACGTTATATGGTATAACGTTATAACGTATTACGTTATATGCTATAACGTCATATGGTATAACGTTATAATGTATTACGTCATATTGTTTAACGTTATAACGTAATACGTTATATGGTATAACGTCATATGGTATAGCGTTATAACGTATTACGTTATATGGTATTACGTCATAACGTAATACGTTATATGGTATAACGTTATGACGTATTACGTTATATGATATTAAGTTATAACGTATTACGTTATATGGTATAACGTTATAACGTATTACCTTATATGGTATAACGTCATATGGTATAACGTTATAATGTATTACGTTATATGGTATAACGTTATAGCGTATTACGTTATATGATATTACGTCAAAACGAATTACGTTATGTGGTATAACGTTTTTAACGTATTACGCTATATGGTATTACGTCATAACGTAATACGTTATATGGTATAACGTTATAACGTATTACCTTATATGGTATAACGTCATATGGTATAACGTTATAACGTATTACGTTATATGGTATAACGTAATAACGTATTACGTTATATGCTATAGCGTCATATGGTATAACGTTATAACGCAATACGTTATATGGTATAACGTTATAACGTATTACCTTATATGGTATAACGTCATATGGTATAACGTTATAACGTATAACGTCATATGGTATAACGTTATAACGTATTACGTTATATGGTATTACGTTATAACGTATTACGTTATATGGTATAACGTTATAACGTATTACCTTATATGGTATAACGTCATATGGTATAACGTTATAACGTATTACGTTATATGGTATAACGTAATAACGTATTACGTTATATGCTATAGCGTCATATGGTATAACGTTATAACGCAATACGTTATATGGTATTACGTTATAACGTATTACGTTATATGGTATAACGTTATAACGTATTACGTTATATGGTATAACGTAATAACGTATTACGTTATATGCTATAACGTCATATGGTATAACGTTATAACGTATTACGTTATATGGTATAACGTTATAACGTATTACCTTATATGGTATAACGTTATAACGTATTACGTTATATGGTATAACGTTATAACGTATTACCTTATATGGTATAACGTTATAACGTATTGCGTTATATGGTATAACGTTATAACGTATTACCTTATATGGTATAACGTCATATGGTATAACGTTATAACGTATTACGTTATATGGTATTACGTTATAACGTATTACGTTATATGGTATTAAGTTATAACGTATTACGTTATATGGTATAACGTTATAACGTATTACCTTATATGGTATAACGTCATATGGTATAACGTTATAATGTATTACGTTATATGGTATTACGTTATAACGTATTGCGTTATATGGTATAACGTTATAACGTATTACCTTATATGGTATAACGTCATATGGTATAACGTTATAACGTATTTCGTTATATGGTATTACGTTATAACGTATTACATTATATGGTATAACGTTATAACGTATTACGTTATATGGTATTACGTTATAACGTATTGCGTTATATGGTATAACGTTATAACGTATTACCTTATATGGTATAACGTCATATGGTATAACGTTATAACGTATTACGTTATATGGTATTACGTCATAACGTAATACGTTATATGGTATAACGTTATAACGTATTACGTTATATGGTATTAAGTTATAACGTATTACGTTATATGGTATAACACTATAATGTATTACCTTATATGGTATAACGTTATAACGTATTACGTTATATGGTATAACGTCATATGGTATAACGTTATAACGTATTACGTTATATGGTATTACGTCATAACGTAATACGTTATATGGTATAACGTTATAACGTATTACGTTATATGGTAGTACGTTATAACGTATTGCGTTATATGGAATAACGTTATAACGTATTACCTTATATGGTATAACGTCATATGGTATAACGTTATAACGTATTACGTTATATGGTATTACGTTATAACGTATTTCGTTATATGGTATAACGTTATAACGTATTACCTTATATGGTATAACGTCATATGGTATAACGTTATAACGTATTACGTTATATGGTATAACGTTATAACGTATTACCTTATATGTTATAACGTCATATGGTATAACGTTATAACGTATTACGTTATATGGTATAACGTTATAACGCATTACGTTATATGGTATAACGTCATATGGTATAACGTTATGACGTATTACGTTATATGATATTACGTCATAACGTATTACGTTATATGGTATAACGTTATAACGTATTACGTTATATGCTATAACGTCATATGGTATAACGTTATAACGTAATACGTTATATGGTATTACGTTATAACGTATTACGTTATATGGTATAACGTTATAACGTATTACGTTATATGGTATAACGTCATATGGTATAACGTTATAATGTATTACGTCGTATTGTATAACGTTATAACGTAATACCTTATATGGTATAACGTCATATGGTATAACGTTATAACGTATTACGGTATATGGTATTACGTCATAACGTAATACGTTATATGGTATAACGTTATGACGTATTACGTTATATGATATTAAATTATAACGTATTACGTTATATGGTATAACGTTATAACGTATTACCTTATATGGTATAACGTCATATGGTATAACGTTATAATGTATTACGTTATATGGTATAACGTTATAGCGTATTACGTTATATGATATTACGTCAAAACGAATTACGTTATGTGGTATAACGTTTTTAACGTATTACGCTATATGGTATTACGTCATAACGTAATACGTTATATGGTATAACGTTATAACGTATTACCTTATATGGTATAACGTCATATGGTATAACGTTATAACGTATTACGTTATATGGTATAACGTTATAACGCATTACGTTATATGGTATAACGTCATATGGTATAACGTTATAACGTATTACGTTATATGGTATAACGTTATAACGTGTTACCTTATATGGTATAACGTCATATGGTATTACGTCATAACGTAATACGTTATATGGTATAACGTTATAACGTATTACCTTATATGGTATAACGTCATATGGTATAACGTTATAACGTATAACGTCATATGGTATAACGTTATAACGTATTACGTTATATGGTATTACGTTATAACGTATTACGTTATATGGTATAACGTAATAACGTATTACGTTATATGCTATAACGTCATATGGTATAACGTTATAACGCAATACGTTATATGGTATTACGTTATAACGTATTACGTTATATGGTATAACGTTATAACGTATTACGTTATATGGTATAACGTCATATGGTATAACGTTATACTGTATTACGTCATATTGTATAACGTTATAACGTAATACGTTATATGGTATAACGTCATATGGTATAACATTATAACGTATTACGTTTTATTGTATTACGTCATAACGTAATACGTTATATGGTATAACGTTATAACGTATTACGTTATATGGTATAACGTTATAACGTGTTACGATATATGGTATTACGTTATAACGTATTACGTTATATGGTATAACGTTATAACGTATTACCTTATATAGTATAACGTCATATGGTATAACGTTATAACGTATTACGTTATATGGTATAACGTTATAACGTATTACGTTATATGGTATAACGTAATAACGTATTACGTTATATGCTATAACGTCATATGGTATAACGTTATAACGTATTACGTTATATGGTATAACGTTATAACGTATTACTTTATATGGTATAACGTTATAACGTATTACGTTATATGGTATAACGTTATAACGTATTACCTTATATGGTATAACGTTATAACGTATTACGTTATATGGTGTAACGTCATATGGTATAACGTTATAACGTATTACGTTATATGGTATTACGTTATAACGTATTACATTATATGGTATAACGTTATAACGTATTACGTTATATGGTATTACGTTATAACGTATTGCGTTATATGGTATAACGTTATAACGTATTACCTTATATGGTATAACGTCATATGGTATAACGTTATAACGTATTACGTTATATGGTATTACGTCATAACGTAATACGTTATATGGTATAACGTTATAACGTATTACGTTATATGGTATTAAGTTATAACGTATTACGTTATATGGTATAACGTTATAATGTATTACCTTATATGGTATAACGTTATAACGTATTACGTTATATGGTATAACGTCATATGGTATAACGTTATAACGTATTACGTTATATGGTATTACGTCATAACGTAATACGTTATATGGTATAACGTTATAACGTATTACGTTATATGGTAGTACGTTATAATGTATTGCGTTATATGGTATAACGTTATAACGTATTACCTTATATGGTATAACGTCATATGGTATAACGTTATAACGTATAACGTCATATGGTATAACGTTATAACGTATTACGTTATATGGTATTACGTTATAACGTATTACGTTATATGGTATAACGTCATATGGTATAACGTTATAATGTATTACGTCGTATTGTATAACGTTATAACGTAATACCTTATATGGTATAACGTCATATGGTATAACGTTATAACGTATTACGGTATATGGTATTACGTCATAACGTAATACGTTATATGGTATAACGTTATAACGTATTACGTTATATGGTATTACGTTATAACGTATTACGTTATATGGTATAACGTTATAACGTATTACCTTATATGGTATAACGTTATAACGTATTACGTCATATGGTATAACGACATATGGTATAACGTTATATCGTATTACGTTATATGGTATTACGTCATAACGTAATACGTTATATGGTATAACGTTATAACGTATTACGTTATATGGTATTACGTTATAACGTATTGCGTTATATGGTATAACGTTATAACGTATTACCTTATATGGTATAACGTCATATGGTATAACGTTATAACGTATTACGTTATATGGTATTACGTTATAACGTATTACCTTATATGTTATAACGTCATATGGTATAACGTTATAACGTATTACGTTATATGGTATAACGTTATAACGCATTACGTTATATGGTATAACGTCATATGGTATATCGTTATGACGTATTACGTTATATGATATTACGTCATAACGTATTACGTTATATGGTATAACGTTATAACGTATTACGTTATATGCTATAACGTCATATGGTATAACGTTATAATGTATTACGTCATATTGCTTAACGTTATAACGTAATACGTTATATGGTATAACGTCATATGGTATAGCGTTATAACGTATTACGTTATATGGTATTACGTCATAACGTAATACGTTATATGGTATAACGTTATGACGTATTACGTTATATGATATTAAGTTATAACGTATTACGTTATATGGTATAACGTTATAACGTATTACCTTATATGGTATAACGTCATATGGTATAACGTTATAATGTATTACGTTATATGGTATAACGTTATAGCGTATTACGTTATATGATATTACGTCAAAACGAATTACGTTATGTGGTATAACGTTTTTAACGTATTACGCTATATGGTATTACGTCATAACGTAATACGTTATATGGTATAACGTTATAACGTATTACCTTATATGGTATAACGTCATATGGTATAACGTTATAACGTATTACGTTATATGGTATAACGTAATAACGTATTACGTTATATGCTATAGCGTCATATGGTATAACGTTATAACGCAATACGTTATATGGTATAACGTTATAACGTATTACCTTATATGGTATAACGTCATATGGTATAACGTTATAACGTATAACGTCATATGGTATAACGTTATAACGTATTACGTTATATGGTATTACGTTATAACGTATTACGTTATATGGTATAACGTTATAACGTATTACCTTATATGGTATAACGTCATATGGTATAACGTTATAACGTATTACGTTATATGGTATAACGTAATAACGTATTACGTTATATGCTATAGCGTCATATGGTATAACGTTATAACGCAATACGTTATATGGTATTACGTTATAACGTATTACGTTATATGGTATAACGTTATAACGTATTACGTTATATGGTATAACGTAATAACGTATTACGTTATATGCTATAACGTCATATGGTATAACGTTATAACGTATTACGTTATATGGTATAACGTTATAACGTATTACCTTATATGGTATAACGTTATAACGTATTACGTTATATGGTATAACGTTATAACGTATTACCTTATATGGTATAACGTTATAACGTATTGCGTTATATGGTATAACGTTATAACGTATTACCTTATATGGTATAACGTCATATGGTATAACGTTATAACGTATTACGTTATATGGTATTACGTTATAACGTATTACGTTATATGGTATTAAGTTATAACGTATTACGTTATATGGTATAACGTTATAACGTATTACCTTATATGGTATAACGTCATATGGTATAACGTTATAATGTATTACGTTATATGGTATTACGTTATAACGTATTGCGTTATATGGTATAACGTTATAACGTATTACCTTATATGGTATAACGTCATATGGTATAACGTTATAACGTATTTCGTTATATGGTATTACGTTATAACGTATTACATTATATGGTATAACGTTATAACGTATTACGTTATATGGTATTACGTTATAACGTATTGCGTTATATGGTATAACGTTATAACGTATTACCTTATATGGTATAACGTTATAACGTATTACGTTATATGCTATAACGTCATATGGTATAACGTTATAACGTAATACGTTATATGGTATTACGTTATAACGTATTACGTTATATGGTATAACGTTATAACGTATTACGTTATATGGTATAACGTCATATGGTATAACGTTATAATGTATTACTTCGTATTGTATAACGTTATAACGTAATACCTTATATGGTATAACGTCATATGGTATAACGTTATAACGTATTACGGTATATGGTATTACGTCATAACGTAATACGTTATATGGTATAACGTTATGACGTATTACGTTATATGATATTAAATTATAACGTATTACGTTATATGGTATAACGTTATAACGTATTACCTTATATGGTATAACGTCATATGGTATAACGTTATAATGTATTACGTTATATGGTATAACGTTATAGCGTATTACGTTATATGATATTACGTCAAAACGAATTACGTTATGTGGTATAACGTTTTTAACGTATTACGCTATATGGTATTACGTCATAACGTAATACGTTATATGGTATAACGTTATAACGTATTACCTTATATGGTATAACGTCATATGGTATAACGTTATAACGTATTACGTTATATGGTATAACGTTATAACGCATTACGTTATATGGTATAACGTCATATGGTATAACGTTATAACGTATTACGTTATATGGTATAACGTTATAACGTGTTACCTTATATGGTATAACGTCATATGGTATTACGTCATAACGTAATACGTTATATGGTATAACGTTATAACGTATTACCTTATATGGTATAACGTCATATGGTATAACGTTATAACGTATAACGTCATATGGTATAACGTTATAACGTATTACGTTATATGGTATTACGTTATAACGTATTACGTTATATGGTATAACGTAATAACGTATTACGTTATATGCTATAACGTCATATGGTATAACGTTATAACGCAATACGTTATATGGTATTACGTTATAACGTATTACGTTATATGGTATAACGTTATAACGTATTACGTTATATGGTATAACGTCATATGGTATAACGTTATACTGTATTACGTCATATTGTATAACGTTATAACGTAATACGTTATATGGTATAACGTCATATGGTATAACATTATAACGTATTACGTTTTATTGTATTACGTCATAACGTAATACGTTATATGGTATAACGTTATAACGTATTACGTTATATGGTATAACGTTATAACGTGTTACGATATATGGTATTACGTTATAACGTATTACGTTATATGGTATAACGTTATAACGTATTACCTTATATAGTATAACGTCATATGGTATAACGTTATAACGTATTACGTTATATGGTATAACGTTATAACGTATTACGTTATATGGTATAACGTAATAACGTATTACGTTATATGCTATAACGTCATATGGTATAACGTTATAACGTATTACGTTATATGGTATAACGTTATAACGTATTACTTTATATGGTATAACGTTATAACGTATTACGTTATATGGTATAACGTTATAACGTATTACCTTATATGGTATAACGTTATAACGTATTACGTTATATGGTGTAACGTCATATGGTATAACGTTATAACGTATTACGTTATATGGTATTACGTTATAACGTATTACATTATATGGTATAACGTTATAACGTATTACGTTATATGGTATTACGTTATAACGTATTGCGTTATATGGTATAACGTTATAACGTATTACCTTATATGGTATAACGTCATATGGTATAACGTTATAACGTATTACGTTATATGGTATTACGTCATAACGTAATACGTTATATGGTATAACGTTATAACGTATTACGTTATATGGTATTAAGTTATAACGTATTACGTTATATGGTATAACGTTATAATGTATTACCTTATATGGTATAACGTTATAACGTATTACGTTATATGGTATAACGTCATATGGTATAACGTTATAACGTATTACGTTATATGGTATTACGTCATAACGTAATACGTTATATGGTATAACGTTATAACGTATTACGTTATATGGTAGTACGTTATAATGTATTGCGTTATATGGTATAACGTTATAACGTATTACCTTATATGGTATAACGTCATATGGTATAACGTTATAACGTATAACGTCATATGGTATAACGTTATAACGTATTACGTTATATGGTATTACGTTATAACGTATTACGTTATATGGTATAACGTCATATGGTATAACGTTATAATGTATTACGTCGTATTGTATAACGTTATAACGTAATACCTTATATGGTATAACGTCATATGGTATAACGTTATAACGTATTACGGTATATGGTATTACGTCATAACGTAATACGTTATATGGTATAACGTTATAACGTATTACGTTATATGGTATTACGTTATAACGTATTACGTTATATGGTATAACGTTATAACGTATTACCTTATATGGTATAACGTTATAACGTATTACGTCATATGGTATAACGACATATGGTATAACGTTATATCGTATTACGTTATATGGTATTACGTCATAACGTAATACGTTATATGGTATAACGTTATAACGTATTACGTTATATGGTATTACGTTATAACGTATTGCGTTATATGGTATAACGTTATAACGTATTACCTTATATGGTATAACGTCATATGGTATAACGTTATAACGTATTACGTTATATGGTATTACGTTATAACGTATTACCTTATATGTTATAACGTCATATGGTATAACGTTATAACGTATTACGTTATATGGTATAACGTTATAACGCATTACGTTATATGGTATAACGTCATATGGTATATCGTTATGACGTATTACGTTATATGATATTACGTCATAACGTATTACGTTATATGGTATAACGTTATAACGTATTACGTTATATGCTATAACGTCATATGGTATAACGTTATAATGTATTACGTCATATTGCTTAACGTTATAACGTAATACGTTATATGGTATAACGTCATATGGTATAACGTTATAACGTATTACGTTATATGGCATAACGTTATAACGTATTTCATTATGTGGTATTACGTTATAACGTATTACGTTATATGATATTACGTTATAACGTATTACGTTATGTGGTATGACGTTATATCGTGTTACGTCATATGGTATAACGTTATAACGTATTACGTTATATGGTATAACGTTATAACGTATTACGTTATATGGTATAACGTTATAACGTATTACGTTATATGGTATAACGTTATATGGTATAACGTTATAACGTATTACGTTATATGGTATTACGTTATAACGTATTACGTTATATGGTATAACGTTATAACGTACTACCTTATATGGTATAACGTCATATGGTATAACGTTATAACGTATTACGTTATATGGTATAACGTTATAACGTATTACCTTATATGTTATAACGTCATATGGTATAACGTTATAACGTATTACGTTATATGGTATAACGTTATAATGCATTACGTTATATGGTATAACGTCATATGGTATAACTTTGTGACGTATTACGTTATATGATATTACGTCATAACGTATTACGTTATATGGTATAACGTTATAACGTATTACGTTAAATGCTATAACGTCATATGGTATAACGTTATAATGTATTACGTCATATTGTTTAACGTTATAACGTAATACGTTATATGGTATAACGTCATAATGTATAACGTTATAACGTATTACGTTATATGGTATTACGTCATAACGTAATACGTTATATGGTATAACGTTATAACGTATTACGTTATATGGTATTACGTTATAACGTATTACGTTATATGGTATAACGTTATAACGTATTACCTTATATGGTATAACGTTATAACGTATTACGTTATATGGTATAACGTCATATGGTATAACGTTATAACGTATTACGTTATATGGTATTACGTCATAACGTAATACGTTATATGGTATAACGTTATAACGTATTACTTTATATGGTATTACGTTATAACGTATTGCGTTATATGGTATAACGTTATAACGTATTACCTTATATGGTATAACGTCATATGGTATAACGTTATAACGTATTACGTTATATGGTATTACGTTATAACGTATTTCGTTATATGGTATAACGTTATAACGTATTACCTTATATGGTATAACGTCATATGGTATAACGTTATAACGTATTACGTTATATGGTATAACGTTATAACGTATTACCTTATATGTTATAACGTCATATGGTATAACGTTATATGGTATAACGTTATAACGCATTACGTTATATGGTATAACGTCATATGGTATAACGTTATAATGTATTACGTCATATTGTATAACGTAATACGTTATATGGTATAACGTCATATGGTATAACGTTATAACGTAATACGTTATATGGTATTACGTTATAACGTATTACGTTATATGGTATAACGTTATAACGTATTACCTTATATGTTATAACGTCATATGGTATAACGTTATAACGTATTACGTT